>NW_011494772.1:2689303-2690194 GCF_000754665.1 Bison bison bison | reverse complement strand
ATATAGGTCTTTAGTTTCTTTAGGTAGATATATTCCTAAGTATTTTATTCTTTTCGTTGCAATGGTGAATGGAATTGTTTCCTTAATTTCTCTTTCTGTTTTCTCATTATTAGTGTATAGGAATGCAAGGGATTTCTGTGTGTTGATTTTATATCCTGCAACTTTACTATAATCATTGATTAGTTCTAGTAATTTTCTGGTGGAGTCTTTAGGGTTTTCTATGTAGAGGATCATGTCATCTGCAAATAGTGAGAGTTTTACTTCTTCTTTTCCAATTTGGATTCCTTTTATTTCTTTTTCTGCTCTGATAGCTGTAGCCAAAACTTCCAAAACTATGTTGAATAGTAATGGTGAAAGTGGGCACCCTTGTCTTGTTCCTGACTTTAGAGGAAATGCTTTCAATTTTTCACCATTGAGGATAATGTTTGCTGTGGGTTTGTCAAATATAGCTTTTATTATGTTGAGGTATGTTCCTTCTATTCCTGCTTTCTGGAGAGTTTTTATCATAAATGGGTGTTGAATTTTGTCAAAGGCTTTCTCTGCATCTATTGAGATAATCATATGGTTTTTGTTTTTCAATTTGTTAATATGGTGTATTACAATGATTGATTTGCGGATATTGAAGAATCCTTGCATCCCTGGGATAAAGCCCACTTGGTCATGGTGTATGATCTTTTTAATGTGTTGTTGGATTCTGATTGCTAGAATTTTGTTTAGGATTTTTGCATCTATGTTCATCAGTGATATTGGCCTGTAGTTTTCTTTTTTTGTGGGATCTTTGTCAGGTTTTGGTATTAGGGTGATGGTGGCCTCATAGAATGAGTTTGGAAGTTTACCTTCCTCTACAATTTTCTGGAAAAGTTTGAGCAGGATTGGTGTTAGCTCTTCTCT
>NW_011494772.1:2688097-2688326 GCF_000754665.1 Bison bison bison | reverse complement strand
GAAAGGTCCTATAGATATCAATTAGGTCTAACTGGTCTATTGTATCGTTTAAAGTTTGTGTTTCCTTGTTAATTTTCTGTTTAGTTGATCTATCCATAGGTGTGAGTGGGGTATTAAAGTCTCCCACTATTATTGTGTTATTGTTAATTTCTCCTTTCATACTTGTTAGCATTTGTCTTACATAGTGCGGTGCTCCCATGTTGGGTGCATATATATTTATAATTGTTAT
>NW_011494772.1:2665545-2687997 GCF_000754665.1 Bison bison bison | reverse complement strand
GATCCTTTGATCATTATGTAGTGTCCTTCTTTGTCTCTTTTCACAGCCTTTGTTTTAAAGTCTATTTTATCTGATATGAGTATTGCTACTCCTGCTTTCTTTTGGTCCCTATTTGCATGGAAAATCTTTTTCCAGCCCTTCACTTTCAGTCTGTATGTGTCCCCTGTTTTGAGGTGGGTCTCCTGTAGACAACATATGTAGGGGTCTTGTTTTTGTATCCATTCAGCCAGTCTTTGTCTTTTGGTTGGGGCATTCAACCCATTTATGTTTAAGGTAATTACTGATAAGTATGATCCCGTTGCCATTTACTTTATTGTTTGGGGTTCGAATTTATACACCATTTTTGTGTTTCCTGATTTAGATTTGAAATAGTTTTCAAATTGATACTTTTTGATGCTGTGATAATTATGACAATTTAAATTGTACATAGGCCAAAAAAAATTAATTTAACCTTCTCTTTGGATGGTATCACCAACTCGATGGACATGAGTTTGTGCAAACTCCGAGAGACAGTGAAGGATGGGGAAGCCTGGCCTAATACAGTTCATGGTATAGCACAGTGTTGGACATGACTTAGCGACTGAACAACAACAAACCTCCTCTTGGAATTACAATGTGGTGATCTGTTAAAAAAAAAAGTTATCACAAAATAGTATGTAGTTTTTTAAATAGTAAAAGTGTGTGTATATAAATAGAGCTTTATAGATTTATAGATACATAGACAAAAATATCCAAATCTGGAAAGGAATACACCCCAAATTTTAAAGGTATTTACATCAAGGGATTGATAATACAGAGGGGATGGTGGGAGACTAATTTTTCCTTTTGTTTAGTTTTATTTTCTGAATATGTCAGTATCATACATTAAATTATACTATGTGTATATATCTTTAAAAGCTACTGAATATTCTGCAGCTTTATATTAAGATTCTGAACTTTTCTAAAATGTCAGCACATTTGTTAGGTTGAAAATATTTCTGATGACAGTGAAGGTCAAGTATTAGCTTGTACGTAGCACAGCCAAAATTATCCTCTCACCAAATAATGATGACTGATGAGTACATAAATCCCTCTTTGTCACTAAGTTAATTAAGGGATTTAACAAAGGTGACACCTGACAGGTCAAATAAATTTGATATATTCAACAACAGACAATAAATGGCAACATAGTTTTATGGGCAAAAACATCTTAGAACACTTACCGAGGAGATAAGATCAGAGAATACCTGAAAATCAGTTGAGCTGGTGGTGAACCACCACAGGCAGGAGCAGAACAACTACTTTAAATTCTTGTTAAATGTAACAACAAATGTAGCATATGTCATTCAATTGTCAAGATATATCATGTCCTTGGATTGGAGGAATCAATATTGTGAAAATGACGATATTACCCAAAGCAACCTATAGATTCAACAGAGTCCCTATCAATCTGCCAATGTTATTTTTTACAGAACTAGAACAAATAGTTTCACAATTTGTATGGAAACACAAAAGATCCCAAATAGCCAAAGCAATATTGGGAAAGAAGACTGGAGCTGGAGGAATCAACCTTCCGGACTTCAGACTATACTACAAAGCTACAGGCATCAAGACAATTTGGAGCTAGCACAAAAGCAGAAATATAGACCAGTGGAATGAGATAGAAAGTGGAGATAAATTTACATACTGTGGGCACCTTATCTTTGACAGAGGAGACAAGAATATACCATGGGGCATAGACAGCCTCTTCAATAAATAGCACTGGAAAAACTGGGCAGCTACATGTAAAAGAATGAAATCAGAACACTTCCTAACAGCATACAAAAAGATAAACTCAAAATGGACTAAAGACCTAAATGCAAGACCAGAAACTATAAAACTCTTAGAAGAAAGCAGGCAAAATACTTTTTGACATCAATTACAGCAAGGTCCTCTATGACCCATCTCCTAAAGTAATGGAAATAAAAACAAAAATAAACAAGTGGCACCTAATTAAATTTTAAAAGTTTTTGCACAATGAAGGAAACTATAACCAAGGTGAAAAGACAACCCTATGAATGAGAGAAAATAATAGCAAAAGAAACAACCTGAAAAGGATTAATCTCCAAATTATACAACCAGCTCATGGAGTTCAATACCAGAAAAACAAACAACCCAATCAAAAAGTGGGCAGAAGATCTAAACAGACATTTCTCCAAAGAAGACATTCAGATGGCTAACAAACACAGGAAAATATTCTCAAATCACTCATCATTAGAGAAATGCAAAACAAAACTACAATGAGGTATTATCTCACACCAGTCAGAATGGCCATCATCAAAAACTCTAAAACCAATAAATGCTGAAGAGGGTATGGAGAAAAGGGAACTCTCTTGCACTGTTGGTGGGAATGCAAAATGATATAGCCACTATAGAAATATTGTATATTAATGCAAATATATGGAATCTAGAAAGATGGTACTGATAAACCTATTTGCAGGGCAGCAAAGGAGATGCAGACATAAAGAATAGACTTTAGAGGGGAGGGAAAGGAAGGGAAGACTTGAGAAGATAGTACTGAAACATATATATTATCATATGTAAAATAGATAGCTAGTGGGAATTTGCTCTATGATTCAGGAAACCCAAAGCTGGTGTTCTGTGACAACATACTGGGGTGGGATGGGGAGGGAATTGAGAGGGAGGCTTAAGAGGGAGAGGACATATGTATGCCCATGGCCAATTCATGCTTAAGTATGGCAGAAGCCATCACTATATTGCAAAGTTATTATCCTCTAATTAAAAATAAAAAACAAAAAACTCTCAAGGAAGGAAAGTAGCCTGCACAGTCACCTTAGGCACTAATCAGAAATAAAGAAGTTCATTTTGAAGAAAGGGATGGAATGAACAGCAGACCTTAAAACCAAATGTAGTATGTTGTGAATAGGAGTTAAGATGCTGTACTTGGGAGAACAAACATACTGATTCAGGTGGGGTAAAATGCAGACTCTGCTAGTTTTGTTACATGGAGACACATATAGATAATAACACAAATACCAGAAACATCTTTGATTATGGCAAACTGACAAGAAATTTTGTTAATACTAAAATACAATTATTTATCTGAACCTCTTACATGTGAGATATTTGTCTGTTGTTACCAGCCGAAATGAGATAATATTTTCCTTTCAAACATTCAGTCCTTTTTTTGGGGAGGGGGGATGGAGGAAGATTGCAGGAAACACACCAGTGGAAAAAGTTTCATAATGTAGGTAGGTAGAAAGTGGTTTGGAGGCAAAGGACTAAGAAACTAATTCTAACTGCCATATGGAAAAGACATCCCATTGGATTTCATGTTTGTGCTGGATTTCAAATTATAAACAGTTTTCTCTCTCTAAAGACAACTCTCTTAGGCAGGCATTTGTTTGATGCTGTATAATGTATTTCTTAGCAAAAGCTAGCAGTGAATCATGCATTTTATATTTCTGAGTGCAAAAAGAGACAAACACTTTAGAAATTTCATATGCATATGGCATAAATAATGTATGTGTGCTTTCTCCCATTTCTAAAGGGACAAAACAGGAAGCTTATAATAAAAATTAAAATTTTCTTCTCCAAAACTAGTCTGGTTATGACTGAATGACAATTTGAATTTAAGACACAAAATTTAATTAGAAAAATTATATTAGTAGAGTCTATATATAAGCATGCCACTGCTTTAATAACATTCAAACCATGTATTATAGCACAATAGTTGCTAACAATCTGGTCAAATGTGTTTCTGTCTTGCCTTGCTTTCTTAGGGTTTCTGATTCTGACTAGACTAGAGAAAATAACTGAAAAAATCTTTTCAAAAGAAAGTAATATGTCTATGATATTTTAGCATAAGCATTTATGAATTATAAGACCTAAGTATAGTAAAAGTAATAGAATCACAGGGGTATAATAAGCCTATGAAGATAAAGTGGAAGTAAAGTCTTGTTCATATTCATGAAGATATTAAGAATTAAATGGCTTGCCCACCAGATACAACATTAGATAAATGCTTTTTGGAGTTCAGCACTTCAATAATGAGTGGAAAACTAACTGTTACACTTTCAACAATGGATAGTCTACTAGTAAGAAAGTAAAAAGGAAATAGAAGACTTGAATAACACTATAAACCAAATGGATTTAACAGACAACTACAGAATATTTCAGTCAACAACAGCAAAATATATATTCTCAAATATACTTGAAACAACCTCTAGGATAGACCATATGCTAGGCCATAAAACCAACCTCATTAAACTTATAAGAATATAAATAATATAAGGCATGTTCTCCATACTTGAGTGAAATTAGAAAACAACAACAGAAAAAATTTGGGGAAACTCACAAATATATGGAAATTATACAACACACTCCTAAATAACAAATAGGTCAAAAAGAAATCAAAAGGGAAATTAGGAGATACTCTGATAGTAATAAAAATGAAGCCTATAAAAAGTGAAGGCATCACATATAAAAAGTTATGAGGTGCAGCTACAACAACAATCAGAGGGAAATGTATAGCAAAAAGGGTTATATAAAAAGCAAAAATCAGAAATCTCAAATTAATGCCCTTAAATTCCATATAAGACACTGTGAAAAGAAAAGTAAAGTAAACCTAAAGCAAGTAGAAAGAAAGAAATAATAGTTAAGTGGGAAGTATTGTAACAGAAAAGAGAAAATGATAGAGAAAATAAATGAAGCCAAAGATGATTCTTCAAAATATCAGTATAACTGACAAACTTTTAGTCGGATTGACCAGAGAGAGAGAGAGAGAGACTTCAGTTACTAGACCAGATATATAAGGGGTGACAGTGCTACCAAACTTACAAAATAAAAATCATTACAAAGGAATACTCTGAATAGTTATGCACTGATATATTAAATAATTTAGATGAAATGGACAAATTCCAAAAAAGATATACTATTGAAATTGACTCAAGAAGATATAAACAATTGTAGAGATCTATAACAAGCAAAAGACTTAGCGGCTTCATTTTCACTTTCACTTTCACGCATTGGAGAAGGAAATGGCAACCCACTCCAGTGTTCTTGCCTGGAGAATCCCAGGGACGGGGGAGCCTGGTGGGCTGCCGTCTATGGGGTCGCACAGAGTCAGACATGACTGAAGTGACTTAGCAACATAACAAGCAAAGAGACTGAACTAGTAATTAATTTTTTTTTCCAAAGAAAAGGTCATGATCAGATGGCTTCACTGGTAAATTCTACAATACATTTAAAGAAAAATTAATACCAATACTTCATATAGTCTTGTAAAAAACAGACGACAGAAACTTCCCAACTCATTCTATGAAGTCAATAAAACCCTGATACCCAAAACCAGGCTAAGACATCACAACAAAAGAAAACTACAGATGAATATCTCCATGAAAGTAGATGTAAAAATATTCAACAAAATACTTGCAAACTATATGCAGCAAAATATTAAAAACAGTTTTTTGCACAATGATCAAATAGAATTTATCCCAGTAATGCAAAGTTGGGTTAACACTCAAAAAAGCAAATGATGTAATATTTTTTAGGGCTCCAAAATCACTGCAGATGGTGACTGCAGCCATGAAATTAAAAGATGCTTACTCCTTGGAAGGAAAGTTATGACCAACCTAGATAGCATATTCAAAAGCAGAGACATTACTTTGCCAACAAGGTCTGTCTAGTCAAGGCTATGGTTTTTCCAGTGGTCATGTTATGGACGTGAGAGTTGGACTGTGAAGAAAGCTGAGCACCGAAGAATTGATGCTTTTGAAGTGTGGTGTTGGAGAAGACTCTTGAGAGTCCCTTGGACTGCAAGGAGATCCAAGCAGTCCATTCTGAAGGAGATCAGCCCTGGGATTTCTTTGGAAGGACTGATGCTAAAGCTGAAATTACAGTACTTTGGCTACCTCATGTGAAGAGTTGACTCATTGGAAAAGACTCTGATGCTGGGAGGGATTGGGGGCAGGAGGAGAAGAGGATGCCAGAGGATGAGATGGCTGGATGGCATCACTGATTCGATGGACGTGAGTTTGAATGAACTCTGGGAGTTGGTGATGGACAGAGAGGCCTGGCGTGCTGCAATTCATGGGGTTGCAAAGAGTCGGACACAACTGAGCTACTGAACTGAACTGAACTGAACTGAACATATCCATGAAAGAAAAAGCATATCACCTCTATAGATACAGAAAAAAAAAAACATTTAAAAATTTCAACATCCTTTAATGATTAAAAAATAAGACAAATGAAGAAAAAGTATTGAAATGTATTTTCTCAGTCTGACGAAGGATATCTAAAAAAACATACCAATGGCACCCCACTCCAATACTCTTGCCTAGAAAATCCCATGGATGGAGGAGGCTGGTAGGCTGCAGTCCATGGGGTCGCTAAGAGTCTGACACAATTGGGCGACTTCACTTTCACTTTTCACTTTCATGCATTGGAGAAGGAAATGGCAACCCACTCCAGTGTTCTTGCCTGGAGAATCCCAGGGACAGGGGAGCCTGGTGGGCTGTCATCTATGGGGTTGCACAGAGTTGGACACGACTGAAATGACTTAGCAGCAGCAGCATCATGATTAGTGGTGAAAGACTGAATGTGTCTCCCCTAAAAGATCAGGAACAACAAAAGGATGTCTGCTATTTCTCTGCTTCTATTTAACATTTTGCTGAAGGTTCTAGCCAGGGCATTTAGCAAAGGGAGAAAAAAAAAAGGTTTCCAGATTGAAAAGGAAGAAATCAAACTATTGTATTCATAGTTTGTATAATTTTACATATATAAAATATTAAGCAATCCATTAAAAATGATTAGAACTAAGTGAGTTCAGTAAGGCTGCAACATACAAGAACAATACACACAAAAAAATGAATTCTATTCTTACAACTTCAATGATCAAAAATAACATGAAGAAAATAATTTTATGTCAAAAAGGATAAAATATTTATAAATACATTTAACAAAAGGACTGCAAAGCTTTATATTCTGAAAACTACAGAACATTGTTAAATGGAAGAAGATTTAAATAAATGGAAAAACGTCTCATGGACTGGAAAGTCTAGTAGTTTTAAGATCATAATACCCTGCAAATGGATTTACAGATTCAGGGCAATCTCTATTAGAATTTCAGCTGGCTTCATTGTGAAAATCAGCAGGCTAATTAAAAAATTTGTGTGGATTACAAGTAACTGAGAATAGCCAAAATAATCTGTAAAAGAACAAATTTGGAAGCTTTGTAATTCCTAATATTAAAATATACTCCAAACCTACAGTATCCATGACAGAATAGTACTGACATAGTGTAGACTGATGAATAGATTTGAAACTCCAAAAATAAATCTGTGACTCTATGGACAACTTATTTTCAATAAAGTACAAAGACCATGCAACAAGGTAAGAACAATCTTCAACAAATGATGCTGAGAAAACTGTATATTCACATGCGAAAAATATTAAATTGGCTTCTTACCTCACACTGTGTATAAAAATTAACTCAAAATAAATCAAAGACCTAACTGTAAGAGTTAAAAATACAAAACTCTTAGGAGAAACATAGGGGTGAATCTACATAACTTTGGATTTTACCATGAATTCTTAGATATGACACCAAAATCTGGGCAACAAAGAAAAAAACAGATTAAATAGGACTTCATCAAAATTAAAACCCTTTGTGCTTCAGAGGATAGTAACAAGAAAGTGAAAATAAAACCCAAAGAATGAAAGAAAATATTTCAAACCAGTTATCTAATCAGGGACACATATTTAGAATATACAACTTTTAGAACTCAGTAATTATGCAAACATATGGACAAATAATCTGAATAGTTTTTCAGAGAAGATATACAAATGGTCAGTAAGCACATGAAAAGATATTCAACATCATAGTCATCAAAATTTCCAAATTAAAACAAGTATGATACCAATTCACACCCATCAGGATGGCTATAATTAGAAAAATAGATAGTAATTCAGTTCAGTTCAGTCGCTCAGTCGTGTCCAATTCTTTGGGATCCCATGAATTGCAGCACTCCAGGCCTCCCTGTCCATCACCAACTCCTGGAGTTCACTCAAACTCACGTCCATTGAGTCGGTGATGCCATCCAGCCATCTCATCCCTGTCATCCCCTTCTCCTCCTGCCCCCAATCCCTCCCAGCATCAGGGTCTTTTCCAACGAGTCAACTCTTCACATGAGGTGGCCAAAGCACTGGAGTTTCAGCTTCAGCATCAATCCTTCCAATGAACACCCAGGACTGATCTCCTTTAGGATGGACTGGTTGGATGCCCTTGCAGTCCAAGGGACTCTCAAGAGTCTTCTCCAACACCACACTTCAAAAGCATCAATTCTTCGGTGCTCAGCTTTCTTCACAGTCCAACTCTCACATCCATACCTGACCACTGGAAAAACCATAGCCTTGACTAGACAGACCTTTGTTGGCAAAGTAATATCTCGGCTTTTGAATATGCTATCTAGGTTGGTCATAACTTTCCTTCCAAGGAGTAAGCATCTTTTAATTTCATGGCTGCAGTCACCATCTGCAGTGATTTTGGAGCCCAGAAAAATAAAGTCTGACACTGTTTCCACTATTTCCCCATCTATTTACCATGAAGTGATGGGACCAGATGCCATGATCTTCGTTTTCTGAATGTTGAGCTTTAAGCGAACTTTTTCACTCTCCACTTTCACTTTCATCAAGAGGCTCTTTAGTTCCTCTTCACTTTCTGCCATAAAGGTTGTGTTATCTGCATATCTGAGGTTATTGATTTTTCTCCTGGCAATCTTGATTCCAGCTTGTGCTTCTTCCAGCCCAGCGTTTCTCATAATGTACTCTGGATAGTAGTTAAATAAGCAGGGTGACAATATACAGCCTTGACGTACTCCTTTTCCTATTTGGAACCAGTCTGTTGTTCCAAGTCCAGTTCTAACTGTTGCTTCCTGAACTGCATATAGGTTTCTCAAGAGGCAGTGTACATCAGGTGAAATGCCATCCTGGATGAATCACAAGTTGGAATCAAGATTGTTGGGAGAAATATCAACAACTTCAGATATGCAGATGATACCACTCTAATGGCAGAAAGTGAAGAGGAACTAAAGAGCCTTTTGATGAGGCTGAAAGAGGTGAAAGAGAAGAGTGAAAATGCTGGGTTAAATATCAACATTAAAAAAAAAAAAAACAACAACACTAAGATTGTGCTATCCAGTCCCACCACTTCATGGCAAACAGAAGGTGAAAAAGTAGAAACGGTGACAGATGTTACTTTCTTGGGCTCCAAAATCACTGCAATGGTGACTGCAGCCATGAAATTAAAAGATTTTTGCTCCTTGGAAGGAAAGCTATGATCAACCTAGACAGGGTATTAAAAAGCAGAGATATCACTTTGCCAACAAAGGTTCATATAGTCAAAGCCATGGTTTTTCCTGTAGTCATATACTGATGTGAAAGCTGGACCATAAAGAAGGTTGAGCACCAAAGAATTGATGGCTTTGAATTGTGGTTTTGGAGAAGACTCTAGAAAGTCACTTTGACAGCAAGGAGATCAAATCAGTCAATCTTGAAGAAAATCAACCCTGAATATACGTTGAAAGGACCGATGCTGAAACTGAAGTTCCAATACTTTGGCCATCTCCTGCAAAGAGCTGACTCATTGGAAAAGACTCTGATGCTGGGAAAGAGTGAAGGCAAAAGGAGATGGGGTGGGAATGAGGTAGTTAGATAGCATCATGGACTCAGTAGACATGAATTTGAGCAAACTCCAGGAGATAATGAAGGACAAGAGAATCCTGGTGTGTTGCAGCCCATGGGATCACAAAGAATTGGACAGGACATAGTGACTGAACAAAATAACAAAAAAAGCAGCTCGCAGATCTCTGACTACATTCCTCAGTATAGAAAAGTTTTTTTTTTTTTTTTTTTTTTAATGTTTGTCTGATTTTGAATGACAGCAAAGAGAAAGCCAAGAAGATACTTTTACAAAATCAAGTTTTTGTGTCCTTTATATTGTAATGATTTTAGGATAACACTCCTCACAGTTCTTCCTCTATAAGATTTTTGGTGAGTATTCACCTAATCCTTGTTCAGTTAAACTGTTTGAATTTGATGTCTTGTTTAATACATCTTGCTTTTTTTAAAAAAAGAAAAAAGAAAGATAAAGCTATATCAAAGCTAACTCTCTATGAAGTGGTTACTGCTAGCAAAAGGGATCTGATTTAAACAATAGGGGAAAAAAAATCTTGTGGGAAATTGAAAGAAGGGTACAACATGTCCTTTGCCTGCATGTTTGTACTAGTTCCCATAGCTGGGAAGATGATTTAATACACAGTTTGTGCAACCTGTTTTTCTGGTAATTACAAATTAAGACATATGTCTTTACAGTAGCAAGAAGCTAACTGCCACTTTTAAGCATTCCTCTGGCCCTGCTGAGTTAACTCCATTACTCAAAATCTCAACAAAGGTAATTTCTAACAGAGCATCCTGCTCCTAAGTTTTCCTTTTGCTGTGTTTCTTCCTTTCGAACTGCAGGAATGCTAACTAGAAATGGAAGTATCCCATCAAACTGCTAGGCTTACTTCTTCTACAGTGCAGGCCTCTATAATATTATATACATGCCAGAAAGTCATGAAGGAAAAAAAAAAGAAATTTAGGCATCATGTCCAGACAAATTATAGCCTGCTTTTCTGTTTTCTTGCCTTTCTTTACTATTTAATTCATCAAATAAAAAGATTTTTAGATGCTCATTGTTGGTACACTTATAAATTAATTTCATGCATATACACAGGTTTTAAATTCACATACACAGAACATGACTACTACATATACTGCAAAGAAACAAAGCTATTTTTAAGTTAGTCAATTAACATTACACTGTCTAGAAAGAGTTAAGACCATACTAACTTTTAAACTTGTGCAACTGGAAAACATTAACTCTTCAGTAATAAGTAGGCAGTTTGTTTACTGATAAATTATTTTCCTAAAAGTGTCTATCGATAATAAAAGTTTGAGACCAGAACAAAAGAACAAGGAGACAATGTATTCAATTGGATGCAGTATTTTGTATGCTCAGACTGTAGCATTCTATTCTCCAGATGTTTAGTTAGTTGATATTAGATATAAAGTACTGTTCTGGGTCCTTGAGACAAATTGTTAAGGACTCAATGGGAGAGACAAATTGCTAAGTTATGTTGGCAATGTTATAATAGATACATGATAAAAGTAGAAGTAAAGGGAAAGACAAAATTAATTCTGCCTAGCTGAATCAGAAAGAATTAATTTTACAGAGAAGAATATACTCACAAAAACATGCACATATTAATACATGCATTTAACCATACATGCACACATTCACACAAAAATAATTGTGCATAAGAAATGAAATTTAGAGTAGTCCTGTAACTTATTATTTTATTATGAAATGATGAGAAGTTCAGCCTGGTTGTATCTGATGATCTTTATTTGTACAATTCCTCAATTCAAGAGTGTTGAAGTCCTGGGGCTAAATTCAGAGGGTTCTTTTATACCCAGCTAAATACCTTCGATTTATTCAGTCAATAGGAAGTCAATAGGAAGCTAATAAGAGTTTTAAGCAGAGGGCTAGGATGGCAGTGTGGAGGATGTACTGGAAGTTAAGTTGCAAAGAAACAAAAACAAAGTTATCGCCATAGTGTAGGAAAGCTACAACACAATTCCTGTTGCTGCTGCTACTTCCACTACTACTGTTATTGCTAGTGCTACTACTACTACCATTACCACCACCACCATCACTATTCACGGAATTTTTGAGTACTTATCTTGTGCCAGTGACTCCTCTAAATTTGTAACATGTACAGTAAGCCTAAATCCTTTCCATAGTT
The DNA here is from genome assembly GCF_000754665.1 of Bison bison bison. NCBI lineage: Eukaryota > Metazoa > Chordata > Mammalia > Artiodactyla > Bovidae > Bison > Bison bison. The sequence goes on along the minus strand of NW_011494772.1, from coordinate 2,676,172 downwards.
CATGCCCCAAGAAGAATGATAAGAAACATTGTTTCCCCCTTTCTTTTTTGTTTTCTGTATCTTCCACTTGAGCTCATCTTACCTTCTTCATCTTAGCTCAATCAACTTCCTCCCGACCTTTCCCACTACTCTACTTTCCAAAGGCCCGATTTGCCATCCATACTGTCCTCACATCAATATTCTTCATTCCTTTGCATCCTATTATTCCACTGGAGCTGCCCAGCAAAATTCCAAACATAAACCGCTATTATATCCCACATCTCTGCTCTGCAATTATGTAGCTGAGTACTCAGGATTATGTCACTCAAATATGTTGACTGGCATAATACAAATTCAAGGTTTCCAATCATAGCAGGGCTCTCAGCATCACTGACCAACCTTTTAGATTTGTCATCTGCTTCTCCTCTCACTTCCTTTCCTGTCTCTTTTGATACATGTGTAGCAATTCACAAGACATCTACTGAAGAGCTAATGGACATCACTGCAACAGAGTGAAATTACTAAACCTAATCATGTTGCTCTTCTACTTACAGTTTTTGGGAATAGTATCAGTAATAATAATAATAATAGTTCAAGTATTGAGATGTAGGTTTTGGAGTCATTAGCATATAGATCTTAATGGAAACTGTATGAATGAGCAGAATCACAATTTTCATAAATAGACTTTCTTTTCATAAATGCTACTACCCATAAGTAGAATTTTCATAAACACTACCCATCAGAGAAGTATTCACAGTTTCATTTCTATTCTTTAAGTATAAGAACTCATAAATTCAGTTTCTCATCCACATGCCACTCATAGTATTTAAATCTTTATTTAATGGAGAGAAGAGATTATTTATGTCAGAAGAAACATTCACAAAATGGATTTTTTTGACCTCATATTTTCAGCATTGTTAGACACAATATGTTAAGAGAGTATATTTCAATAGGAAGACCTAATACCTTTTCAAAATATATAAGATTCTCTGATGAAAATACAAACATCCCCCCTTACTACTTCCTTATTTTTAGTATAGGACTTTTCAACAATAAATGCATTCTCCTTGGCATTTAATCCTTCTAGGCAACATAAGATTCATAAGTTAACAAAATGTTGACATGATAGAATTTCATTCAAGTAATACATATGACACTATAGTTCTGTAAGAAGACTCATGATTCAACACCCCCCAAATTTTTAACCTCACACGTCACTGCTTTTACTTCTTTATTTATGTCCTTGCATATACCTGAACTTGTCTCTGCTTCTCTAATTCTGACACTTGGTAGAAAATGTGCCAAGTCTGTAGTTTCTCTTTTTATTTGTAAAGGAAATCAGTGACTAGAAGACATTCTCAGGGCATGTAGGGCAGGTTCATTAGACCAACCAAAACTCTAGATTTCCCTGAGTTAATAGAAATTTAAAAAACTTCTCTAGCTACACTCTGGCATCAGGCAATTTACTTCACTTTAATTAATGTAAATTTGGTCCTGGGCAATTTCAATTTTGGCCAAAATGTCCTGATTTATTTTGTTGTGTATTCATTTGAGCTGGGCCCATCAAGAAGCCATAATATGGTAGGTCAGTCAAACTATTAGACTCATTAATTTTTCTCTTTATTTCTGCTTCTAGAAGAGTTTGTCTTTATGATGATCAATGAAGTATCGGAATGTGACATAGGAGAAATGAGGAATTTTACTCTAGAAGTTTAAGAAAATTCTGTAAATGAAATTGTAACCTTCAAAAAATTATAAAATGCGTCATACCATTTGTCCTCTTCCTTGTGTCTAACGGGTAGTGGAAGCGCACATCTGAATGATGTCATTTTGGATTTAAAAAGAGATGACCTTAACCTTTCAGAACCTACTCTGTTTATAAGTCAAGAAGCTTCCATATATATTTAAGGGGGGGAATTTCTGCTAGACATATAGCCCATGAGCAATTGCAATATGTTATTGTGTCAGAGAGTTACCAAAAATGCCTCAGGTATTAGAATAAAAAGTGAATCATTATGACAATTAAAAACATTAATTGAGGTAATTATAAAGAGATTATAGTTTATACAGAATTTAGTTATAATTTACCCCATTATCTTCAGTTTACAGAAAAAAATAATGAAGCTGTTTATCTGAAGTATTTACCAAACTGAAAATTGCAACTACAGAGAGGTTACATACATACACACGTTCAAAATACCAATTTGAGCTGGATCTGCCACAGGTCTAGCTGTGAGCTAATGAATTCCCTAAGGATAGGATGGTTTGGAGAGAATACAAGACTTCTAAAAACACAACATATCGCCAAATCAGATTACTTACTTTTGACTTTGTTTGAAATGAGTCTCATTTAAGTGCAATCACTAACCTCTAGCACTAACCTCTGGTTGTGAATCAGGAAAGTATCTCTGCATACATAAAATATGAAATCTGGTTTCTGACTTTCTTAAACTGAAGAAATGGTATCAAATTTCATCTACAGATCAATGCAAGCAAGGAATAAAACATAAAATTAAGAGGGTGGGTGGTGACAGCATTCTACATATAAACTTATCAGTTTCTTCTTTGTATTCCCAGAAAAAACATAAGATATGTTTGTTTGCTGGTGTGTGTGTGTGGTTTTGAATACTGAATATTACACAGTCTCTGGAACACACTTTCTTGGTTTAAGTCCTGTCTGCTTTGCTTACACAGCTTCATGACCTTGGTCATGTTGGTTATTCTCTTTGCCTCTGTTTCTTTATCTGTAAAATGAGATTGTAATGATACTACTACCTACCCCATAAGGTTATTACAAGGAATAAGCATTCTAGTAGCTATAAAATACTAAGACTAGTGTTTGACATAAGACAAGCATTATATAAATGCCAGCTATTATTACTGGAACAGAGAAATGGAGCATGATTCAGGTGTGTTAGTCATTGGGATCAAAAGGAACAAGCAAAGGTCAGGGGGAAGGTGCTATTTGAGTACATTCTCTGTCTCCTATTTGGATTTGATTTGGAAAGAATGACTGATATCCCAAGAGGCCATAATTGGTTATCCTAAGAATAGTTTGAAGCCAATAGTGCTTTGTGATTGGGGAAGTTCTCCATTTACCGATTTAACAGATAATACATTTTGCTCTTGTAAATCTGTCTGGGGATTTCAACACATGTATTGGAATCCAAGGTGTGTCTGGGTATGCTTTAGTTATGTTTTCTCATCATAGAAGTCTCACTGCACATTTAATATCACCTGCATATTTGTAACCCATTTTCCATTTTGAAAAAGGAGAAAAATTTCAGAAACATGATAATTTAAGTATCTCCTTTCTTAAATTGGGTCTATAATTTTAAGAGTGGAATAGTAGTCTCCTTCCTACACATGGAAAGAACATGAATGATTATATATTTCGCCATTACAAATTAGAAATCTACTGTGCTATTCAGCATGTATTTTATTGTCTTCAACATATTTTTGATCATGAAAATTAAGGAATACGGCACGTTTGGACAACATGTCATAGTTTAATATCAAGCAAAAGGTTTTTTCCCTCTACTTACAAGTATCCACCTATAAATCAATGAATTGCTATTTAAAATGTGTTTCTTCAGAAACCAGTCATATCACGTCCTCTGTGCTACTATAAGATTGCCTCTTTATTTATCTGTGCTGCTGAGTTAATTATAAAATGCTTGCAGTGAGTGAACATTTTGCTTGCCTAGTCAGCATCTTAAACTAGATTAATCTTCTAGCAACAGTTAATGGAAACTAAATCACACATCAACATGCTATAACAATATAATGATGAAACAGCAAATGAATCACTCAATTAACTCCTTGATAAATATCAAAAACATATTTTGTTCCTATAATTTAAAAGTCAAAATGAGCCTTTCTGCTTTTAGTATGCTTTTCTTTTTTAAAAAAATGGCTAAATTCTGGAGAATGAATACGATGAAATGAACAAGGTAAAAAAAAAAAAAAACCTGCTTAACTCATTTATTGACTGAGCTTTGAAACCAAGATATTACTTCACATATAATGTTTCCATTCTTTGATAATGTAGAGTTGATCTTTAAAACTACATAGTTATAAATACAAATATACACATAAATTACAGTTGGTTCATTTTCTGTCTGTATAAGAATTGTTTCAAAGTATTTCTTATTACTAGATTGGTGGTTGGTGCTGATACTGTTTAAAGAGTTTTAATGACCAAATTTCCATGATTCCGATGGGTCAAATTTTCTATTTCATTCTAGTCACTCATTACTCAATCTACTGAGTAAACCATGAGAAAAGTTATCCAAACCTCAATCATTTAGAATGTAATCTAGACTTTTCCAGTATTATGAATATCAATATGTCTAGGGTTTAACAAAGCCCCAAAGAGAAAGAAGGGGTTTCCCAGGTGGCTCCAGTGGTAAAGAATCCTCTTGCCCATGCAAGAGATGCAGATTCCATCCTAGTAGCGGGAAGATCCCCTGGAGGAGGAAATGGCAACCCATTCCAGGGAAATCCCATGGATAGAGGAGCCTGGCGGGCTACAGTTCATGGGGTCACAAAAGAGTCAGATATAACTTAGCAACTAAAACAACAACAAAGAGAAAGAAAAATCAACATCATAAATTCTGATTTAAAGGCTCTATCATGCCAGGGCTAAAAATATCACACGATAGCAGTCATGGTTCTTTGTTCTCAATAGCTTATAATACAATTGGAGACATCACAGCTATAAAAACTTAGCCCTATGAAGTATTAATATAATAAGCCCAAAGGCCTGAAAACAGAGAGACTGGTGGACTTCAGAGTAAGTGGTTTATAGGACAGTTGGAAAGATTTCTGGAGTTGGTGATACTTGAACTAAGTTTGAATGAGAGAGCTTTAATCACTAGATTAAAAAAGAAGGATAATTTCAGGCAAAGGAAATTGTGGAATCCTTCTGGACTCTATGGCAGTAGCACCCAAGACAATAGAATAAGAGATTATGATACATGTACTCTGAAAAAGTTTTGGAGGAAGTTCATACAATCCCAACTTGAAGTTTCAGTAGGTTTAATTACTAAATGCTTCTTTTAAGAAAAGTCTAGTTATAGTCTTAATTTTATGATATTGCCCATGGCTTGATGATCACAGCAGAATGTAAATCCCTTATAAATAAAATACATTTAATTTTCTTTTTTTACTTTTCCAATAGGACTTATGAATGAAACATGACAATGGAAAAAAGAGAAAAAGATCTGTAATCAATTCTTCATTATCCATACTTAATTTTCAGTGTGACTAATTTCTTAGTGAATCCAGAAGTTTGTTAAATAATTTATGAAGATTTTATGTGCTTCTTTTAAACTGTTACCTCACTGTCTTCATTCTTATCTTTATACAATTTAATCCATGTGACTCTCACTCAATGTAGAATAAAAATAAAATAAAAATAGATATAGCAAAGTAAGATAAATTTTTATAAACTTTTAGTTTATCAATATAAAGGGCAACTATATTTTTGCAAGAGTAAAATATGCCCTGGAGGAGGGCATGGCAACCCAATCCAGTATTCTTGCCTTGAGACTTCCATAGGCAGAGAAGCCTGGAGGGCTATGGTCCACAGGTTTGCACAGAGTTGGACATGACTGAGCATACAGGTCACAGAACTCGTAAGTGGCAGAGTGGAAGCAAGCTGGCTCCAGATTCCAGGGTGCTGAGCTATGGTGCTGGGTGTTGAAGTAAGATCATGCTCTTGAATCAAACTCCCTCTTTAAGAATAATAGTTTTCATCTCTGGCTGCAAACTACAACACTATTTAAGGTCTTTAACCAGTACGGATGTCATGTTTGCATCAAACATCTTCCAATCCAGTATATGGGTATAGTGGAGTCTGTATTTCTGTACTTTTAAGAAACTCTACAGGTAATTTTGATGAACCTTTCTGGGACCATGAACCTTGATATAGATTGCTTTGTTAGTCCAAAGCATTGTGGTATTTAATGGACATGTTCTATCCCAAACTAATTTACCATATTGAATTTAACGTCATTAGTTCACATAAGAGCAAATTAAAGCTCAGTGAACTGACACAAATATTTCTAATGTTTCTATTGGGAAGAATAAAATGTCTGTTGTTTAAAAAAAATCATGGAATGTTCTTACTATGCATCTTTGTGTGGGATAAAAATTATCTTCCTGTCTAAAAAGTAATACTCATGGAACCAAAGTCAAGTAAACATGACACAACAAAGAATCATATTTTACTGTAAGATTTGTAATGGGTAGCTAAAAGAAAAAGCCAACAAATTCCTTCTCGGGAAAAAAAAAGTTGATAGACAAATTTGCATAACTTGTTCTTTTATTAAGTAACTTAAAAATTTAACTCTGGGACCAATAGTGACTCAAAATTGGAAAAAGGAATGAATATTTTTTAAAAAAGAGATACTCATGAAAATTGGCAGGGATGAATTTTCAAATTCAACATTGAACTCTTAGTTTCCTGTGGTGTTGGAGAAGATTCTTGCGAGTTCCTTGGACTGCAAGGAGGTCAAACCAGTCAAGCCTAAAGGCAATCAGTCCTGAATAGTCATTGGAAGGACTGATGCTGAAGCTGAAACTCTAGTACTTTGGCCACCTGATGTGAAAAACTGACTCATTGAAAAAGACCCTGGTGCTGGGAAAGATTGAAGGTTGGAGGACAAGGGGATGACAGAGGATGAGATGGTTGGATGGCATCACCGACTGGATGGACATGAGTTTGAGTAAGCTCCGGGAGTTGGTGATGGACAGGGAAGCCTGGTCTGCTGCAGTCCGTAGGGTCACAAAGAGTCGGACACGACTGAACGACTGAACTGAACTATAAAGTTGGAGGGGTAAAAATGTCAGAGTAGAAAGTGCAGTGCTTATTTGCGGTTCCTTTTTTTTCCCTCAAGTTTTTATGGTTGTTCTAAAAATATTAGATATTTGTTAATATTAAAAACTCATCGCAAACTTAAAAGTTTATTGGTTAAGAGTTATATTTGTTGATTTTTTTTTTTCCCCTCTGAACCTGGCAGTTTCCAAAGGCAGATCAGTGCCATCTAGTGGCCACATTAGTTAAAAGCGTATCCTTTCCGATCAAGTTCAGTGTGCCTGTGGGTGCCTGTTAAGTTGCTTCAGTACTGTCTGCCTCTTGTGAACCCATGGACTGTAGCCCATTAGGCTCCTCTGTCCCTGGGATTCTCCAGGGAATCATACTGGAGTGGGTTGCCATGCCCTTCTCTAAGCGATCTTGCCGACTTAGGGATCGAACCTGCATTTTCCCCTCTCCTGCATTGGCATGCGGGTTCTTTACCACTAGTACCAGCTGGGAAGCCCCAAGATCAGTATAGGGTGACAAACCCATATCATACATTCATATATAAGTATAAATTTTAAAATGTATATTTATTTCCTAAAGCTATTTTTTCAATGTATAACAATGAGGCAAACACAAAACAATTACACTAAAATAAAAGTTTAATATTTAACAATTTAATTAGAAATGAGAAATTTATGTATCTAAGTCATAGTGTTTGAAAGATATAAGAAAGCAGTTTAATGGATACACAAGACCTTATACTAGAATACTATAAAATAGTTTTAAAAAGTAGTAGACTGAGGATGTTTCCAGTGTCAAGATTGTGCTTATGGATATTATAAATAGGATGGCTAACAATTCACAATGAAAACACTATTTCTCTGTTTCCTTATAGGAGAGACTAGGCAACATTTTTATACAATTGTGGAACATGGTATTTAAGCTAGAGGAGAGGTTCCTGAGTAAAATACTTAGATTTAATATGTCTAATAAAATACTTACTAGATTTATGACAAGTTATATAATTCCTCTCACTATGGATCCTGAATAATAAGATAAAAAAGTATTTCCCTCCAAATGTTCATGAACTGTCTTGAGGAAAAAGAAATGGACTAGATGCATTGTTTTCTTTCAGAATTCAATTGTATTAAAAAGCAAGTATCCACCCTCATAATTCATCTTTTTGGTTTTGAGATAATACGCCTGTTTGAGCCAGCTGAAGTTCTGCCTTTTGTTAGTTCTTTTCCTGAGACTCCAATTAACTTTACAGAATTTCTCTTTAGGGGAAAAAAGTCTAGGTGAAAGGATTAATTTAGCTAACAATGCTATAATATAAAAAAATCTGTAGGAGCTTTTTCTGACCTATTCCAGGGACTCTGCCAACTCGAAGGCAGGGATGATAAAAGAGCTCTTCATAGCCCGGGAGATAAGGGAAAAACCCATCGCATCAGACCCAATTGCTCTTAGAGGAATTCAAAAGAATCCGAAATAGTCTTAATGTCTAAAAATGCCACATTTTCTATCTAGACACTAGGATCCAAATGGTACAGAAGTTTGACTTATCGGTGATATAATTTTCTCATCCTGATGAGGATGGCTTTTATGTGTTCCAAATGAGCTATCAGAACAGGGGTGAGCCATTCTTTTGCTCAGCCACTCAGAGGAAACAGTGTGGTTGCGTGAAACACAGACCTAAGAATAATCCAGCCATGCAGCTTCTCTTGCCCCCAATTTCAGCCATGATGGCTTTTCTTGGGCAATCTCTGAAACACAGAAACTGGGGACTTCTTTCTTCTTCTGAATGTGACTTAAAGTATCCTCTGTTCAGGTAAGCACTTTGTTCCTTTCTTGCCTTGTATTCAACATGACCATGACATAAAAAGAAAGAAAGAAATTTCGGGAACTGTGGTAATGCTGTCTTTTAAAATTATCTTTAATTTTCTCACTGAGAATACCAATGATTTTATAACTTTTAAGAAGCCATTTTCACATGGACTATTCTTGGATTACACATCATGACTCAAATTACATGGTTATGGTTCCTCCAGAAATTTTACTTGGAAGGCCATATAATTAAAGTGCACATAATTCAGTCATGACTGCTAACTCTTCGCAAAGACACCAGTGTCACTAAGTCCTTGGCCTACATGTAGAGAAACATACGTACACAAGTCATACATATGTGTGCACATTTACACACATATAAGCACACACATATGGGTACAGACATTCATTTGCCTTTATATTCCTCTTATCATTCTGATTATCCTGATCATTGGAAAAGACCCTGATGCTTGGAAAGACTGAAAGCAGGAGGAGAAGGGAATGACAGAGGATGAGATGGTTGGATGGCATCACCAATTCAATAGACGTGAGTTTGGGAGATGGTGAAAGACAGGACAACAACAAAGGTCCGCTAGTCTATGGTTTGTCCTGTGGTCATGTATGGATGTGAGAGTTGGACTGTGAAGAAGGCTGAGCGCTGAAGAATTGGTGCTTTTGAACTGTGGTGTTGGAGAAGACTCTTGAGAGTCCCTTGGACTGCAAGGAGATCCAACCAGTCCATTCTGAAGGAGATCAGCCCTGGGTGTTTTTTGGAAGGAATGATGGTAAAGCTGAAACTCCAGTACTTTGGCCACCTCATGCGAAGAGTTGACTCATTGGAAAAGACTCTGATGCTGGAGGGATTGGGGGCAGGAGGAGAAGGGGACGACAGAGGATGAGATGGCTGGATGGCATCACTGACTCGATGGACATGAGTCTGAGTGAACTCCAGGAGTTGGTGATGGACAGGGAGGCCTGGCATGCTGCGATTCATGGGGCCACAAAAGAGTTGGACATGACTGAGCAACTGAACAACAACAAAATCATTCTGATTTACAAGTTGAAAGCCCCAATCACAAGTTCTACTATAAAATGATAATCATTTTAAGTACGATCATTTACCAAGAAGTAATTTTCATCATAGGAAACATAACCCCAATTCTAAAGAATTAGAAAATAATAAAAAATCAAAAATAGAGCTTATGTTCATTTTCAGTGTGGTGAATTATCAAAGTATAAGGAAGGAGAAATTCTAAGTCATTGATAATTATGTTTTGTGTAATAACTTTATTATATATTCTCTATGTTTCAATGATGGTCAGACAATGGTTTCGGTTTTATCATTTGCTTATTATCACATTTCAGAAATATGCTCATTTGGTTTAAAAATTAATGATTCTTCCCTCATGCCACTCATGCACATTACTGTACTCAGATTTTGTTTCCTTTCTTCTAATATCAGCTTTTTATTTCTTTTAACATCAGCTATTTATTTTTGACTAATTAATCTTTTCTTCTCTAGCTTATACCTATTAAGATTCAGACATTATAAAGGCCATATAGATGGTAGTGTACAGCAGCGGTGATCTCCATTTGGGATTAATGATCAAATTTTTATATAATTTTGATTTTATTGACTATGCCAAAGCCTTTGACTGTGTGGATCACAATAAACTGTGGAAAATTCTTCAAGAGATGGGAATACCAGACCACCTGATCTGCCTCTTGAGAAATTTGTATGCAGGTCAGGAAGCAACAGTTAGAACTGGATATGGAACAACAGACTGGTTCCAAATAGGAGAAGGAGTTCGTCAAGGCTGTATATTGTCACCCTGTTTATTTAACTTATATGCAGAGTACATCATGAGAAACGCTGGACTGGAAGAAGCACAAGCTGGAATCAAGATTGCCGGGATAAATGTCAATAACCTCAGATATGCAGATGATACCACCCTCATGGCAGAAAGTGAAGAGGAACTCAAAAGCCTCTTGATGAAAATGAAAGTGGAGAGTGAA
>NW_011494772.1:2664745-2665321 GCF_000754665.1 Bison bison bison | reverse complement strand
CACTTCATGGGAAATAGATGGGCAAACAGTGGAAACAGTGTCAGACTTTATTTTTCTGGGCTCCAAAATCACTACAGATGGTGACTGCAGCCATGAAATTAAAAGACGCTTACTTCTTGGAAGGAAAGTTATGACCAACCTAGATAGCATATTCAAAAGCAGAGACATTACTTTGCCAACAAAGGTTCATCTAGTCAAGGCTATGGTTTTTCCAGTGGTCATGTATGGATGTGAGAGTTGGACTGTAAAAAAGGCTGAGCGCCGAAGAATTGATGCTTTTAAACTGTGGTGTTGGAGAAGACTCTTGAGAGTCCCTTGGACTGCACTGAGATCCAACCAGTCCATTCTGAAGGAGATCAGCCCTGGGATTTCTTTGGAAGGACTGATGCTAAAGCTGAAACTCCAGTACTTTGGCCACCTCATGCGAAGAGTTGACTCATTGGAGAAGACTCTGATGACTGGGAGGGATTGGGGGCGGGAGGAGAAGGGGATGACAGAGGATGAGATGGCTGGATGGCATCACTGATTCGATGGACATGAGTCTGAGTGAACTCCGGGAGTTGGTGATGGACAGGG
>NW_011494772.1:2659459-2664645 GCF_000754665.1 Bison bison bison | reverse complement strand
ATTCGATGGACATGAGTCTGAGTGAACTCCGGGAGTTGGTGATGGACAGGGAGGCCTGGCATGCTGCGATTCATGGGGTCGCAAAGAATCGGACATGACTGAGCGACTGATCTGATCTGATCTGATTAATGCATAATTTTATTATTGAAAAGGCATTGGCATCAAGAACTTATATATAATATTTTCATGCAAATAATGTGTCAGAAACTTAACTTTAACATCTTTAAAAATCATGCACACTTCCTGAATGTATATTTATTTTCTAAGGAATTGGCTGAGGATACACTCTGGTATCTGAAAACACTATGAAAACCGTGAGAGTCAGCCTTCTTAGAAACGCTATCTCTTAGGGGCTACCTTCTGTCCTCATTCCTGGGGGCCACTTCCATTCTGGCTTCAGTCATTCTTCACTCTAACTATAGTCTCAGTGTTTTAGTTCTGCCCCTCAGGTTTCAAACATACTTGAATTTGGATTGCATCAGAATTTCCTGTCCTCAGAATCATTTACAGCGTCTCTATTGGCTCCTTCTGTGCTTCACTTCTCCTCTCTCGATTAAAGTCCAAGGTCCATCTACAACTCTAACTTCCCTTTTCCCAGATTTCTTGATATCCCTACCCACTTGCTTGGCAAAGCTATAAGAGGATATCAGTCCAGATCTTGGCTTCACACCTGCACACGCACACTGCATTCATGGTCAACAACCTTAACTTAGCCCTGAACGAGGACAAGCGGATGAAGTTCTGTGTCAGTTCCTACTCCTGCTTCTCATGGTTAAACATTCACCTGCTCTCTGCTGCTCAGTGTGAAGTTTTGGTTCCTTCAATGCTTTGCTCAGTCATCAGAGGAACTTTATAAACAAATGGAAGCCATCACAGGAAAGTGCCACAACTTTCTTCACTGAGTCTATCCACTTGGGTCTTTAGTTCTACTTAAATTACACTTCCCATTGGGATTCAAATTACACCGTCCCATTGGGCTATGGGGAAGACAGCAGTCTCCTTTAGACTCGACACCCCCTTCTCTGATTTCACTCTTCTACTTCACTATGAAATTTCTTAAAAGAAGTGCTTTCTCCAGTTCACCTCTGAATTGCCTCCCAACTACTCCTTCTGGTCTTGAAATTCACCACTCCACTATAGGTCCTCATGAAAATCTCCAAGAGTTCCAGTGTTGAAAGACTCTTAGTTGTTCTCTTGGAAGATTTCACAATGTTGCATTTGCCCCACTTACTCATCTCCTCTCTTTTCTTGGCTGTCTTGGACTCTGCTGCTGCTGCTAACACGACTCTGCTGTCGCGTCAGTCATGTCCGACTCTGGGACTCCATAGATGGCAGCCCGCCAGGCTCCACCATTCCTGGGATTCTCCAAGCAAGAACACTGGAGTGGGTTGCCATTTCCTTCTCCAATGCATGAAAGTGAAAAGTGAAAATGAAGTCTGCTCCCTACCACATGGCTAGCACTCAGAAGGGGCACAGCAAAGGATACATAATGGCCACTGATACATATGCAGTGCATGACTTAACAATTAATATATGAATGAGAGATCCTGGGTCAGAGTCACCATTGCTTGGGCAGTTTTCAGGCTTCCCAATGGTCACTTCAGTCAAGAAACAGGTGGAGTCTTGAATTCCTTCTAAGGCAGTTCATTTCATATTAAATTCCTGAGAAGAGGCTAAAACCACATTAGTCTCTTAAGCACTCTATATTTAGGATATCCTAGAAACAGAGGGAAGCCCTTGCGTTTATATTATGTAGGTTTCAAAGCTGTTGCACTTGGTCAGAAATAGGAAACTGAAATGGTGAGACATCTCTATGAAGGCTCAAATCACACTATTTTGCAAAGTTTAAAATTTGTCTGTCATTATCCATAAATTACAGCTATATGTTATAATTATTTAATCTACATTTCTTGTTAAACATCTAAATTATGTCACTTCACCAATTTACAGGAATTATGTGATTAGGTATAATTATCCTAAATAGCTGAACACAATTAAAAAATCTTACATGCAGGAAGTGTCATATATAATATGTTCATTTTTCTATGTTAATTTTTCTTCTCTTGTCTCACTGTCCTTGGTCTCTATCAAAATGACATAAAGGCTGGTTCACTTTGAATGGGGTAAGGGAATTTCAAGCTTTCGGTGACTTCCTACTCAGAGGTCAAACACAGCATTTCTGTCCTTCTAGAAAGCACATTTTCAGACTACTTGTACAGTTAGAGTTCATGAATCTTATAACCGGTAGTATCAACTGTGATGATGCTGTGGTTTTATTTACTGCTTGAAGGTTCTATGCAAGACTTAAGAGTTGGAGGTTTATCTTTTGATTTCTCTGCTTCGGTGACTTGCCAGACTGCTGTCTATATCTATTTCCTTGTGAGGCAGCCGTGCGCACGAGTAAGCTCAGTGAAGCAGAGACCTGGTTCAGATTCATTATTTACTAGAATGTGTGACCTTGGATAGTCTTATAACCTCTTGATAACTTTGTTCTCCATCTACAGAATATGGACAATGGTAATGGACAATAGATGTGGATAATAATAGCACCTCTTAGTGTAGATCTGGAGGAGGGAATGGCAATCCACTCCAGTACTCTTGCCCAGAGAATCCCCATGGACAGAGAAGCCTAGCCGGCTACAGTCCATGGGGTTGCAAATTGCTGAACACGACTGAGCAGCTAAGCATAGCACAGCACAGTGTAGATCTGGGCACATGTTAAGTGCACATTACTATTCAGATCTCAGATTAAAGGCTGCTTCTTCAGAGACCTTCCCTGATCAACATTCTCCACGCTTGGCACACTTTGTTGTTAAGTACTATATATTTATTAGTTGAACATTGCTCTCTTTTAAGAAGCTACGCATTGCATGAAAGTAGATAGGATTATGCTTGTTTCATGCCTGTGCACTGCCTATCACTTAGAGAAAGCTGACTGGTGTGTAAATGATATACAAATCCTTTCTTCACTTTCCTCTTTACCTTTCCTATCTTTTCACATAATCTGATGGTCAGTGTGTTTTTCAGTGACCTGATAAACGCATTCACACTAAGGTACTAGAGACTGGCAGGATCATAAGAGAGCCTTCATGGAAAATAGCTTTCTAAAAATATTTGCAAACTATTATGCAAGTGATAGGTGTTACGGTGCCTCAGATGTTGAAGAATCTGCCTGTAACGCAGCATACCTGGGTTTGATTCCTGAGTCGGGAAGATCCCCTGGAGAAGGGAATGGCTACCCACTCCAGCATTCTTGCCTGGAGAATTCTAAGGACGGAGGAGCCTGGCAGGCTACAGTCCATGGGGTTGCAAAGAGTTGAACACAACTTAGTGACTAACAATACTATCTGCACATTGAGAAAGTCAGTTGTGTTTGCAACCTATGGAAGCAGAAACTCTGATCTTACTGATCAGCCCAAGGGCTGGTGACAGAGTTTTCTGGGGGCTTAGAGCTCCCATAAACCAACCTCCTAAAATCCTGCCAGGTGTGAGGCTATTATTCCTGAGCATCAGCCTTGCTCTAACTACAGGATCTTGTTCTGTTGCTGCAAACATCCACTTCACACTCTCCCTCAGGCACCCTTTGCAGCTAGTCTCATCTGGCTATCCTCACTCCTCCCCCACATCCAACTGTGATTTCAGAGTGTGGTTTCAACTACCTGTTCTGATTTGGGCTATTTCAATCCACTTCCACTGTTTTTGCTCTTTTCTCATCCAGAAAGAAATTAAATACAGGTGGGTCCTGCTTTTGAGCACTTAGATACTCCATGAAAGATCAAAACACTGGTTAATTGTTTACCTTACAAAAGGCTTGTTTTTTCAAGACAGTTAACAAAATCAGTGCCTTAAGTAGTACCTGCTCCTGTGTGCTTTTTAACCTGATTTGACTGATGCTGCTGCTAAGTCAGTCCGTGGGGTCGCTAAGAGTCGGACACGACTGAGAGACTTCCCTTTCACTTTTCACTTTCATGCATTGGAGAAGGAAATGGCAACCCACACCAGTGTTCTTGCCTGGAGAATCCCAGGGACTGGGGAGCTGGGTGGGCTTCCGTCTATGGGGTCACACAGAGTCGGACACAAATGAAGCGACTTAGCAGCAGCAGCTGACTCTGTGCGACCCCATAGACAACAGCCCACCAAGCTCCCCCGTCCCTGGGATTCTCCAGGCAAGAATACTGGAGTGGGTTGCCATTTCCTCCTCCAATGCATGAAAGTGAAAAGTGAAAGTGAAGTCACTTGGTAGTGTCCGATTCATAGCGACCCCATGGACTGCAGCCCACCAGGCTCCTCTGTCCATGGGATTTTCCAGGCAAGAGTACTGGAGTGGGGTGCCTTTGCCTTCTCCGCTGATTTGACTACTAGATGTTTAATTTATAAAACTTTGCAAGAACACACTGATTTTGCATAACTAATGCTTTCAAACATCCCGTGAATTCGTATCATGGCAGTCACAGAAGAAACAAGCATGCTTCACAACTTATGGGGCAAACTAGTGGGAAACACATTAAGAAATCTTGTTTTGTGTGTGCATCATCAAAATTAACTTGCCTTAAATCAATCACATAGGTTAATATAAAAGCACAAGAGATCTACAAAATTTAATTCAGGAAGACACCATCTTTTTTTTTTTTCTCCTTTCTTCTCTCAGCTTTAAAATACATCAAGCTATGGAAAATCTTCAAATCCTTAGTCACATAAAAATATAAATTCTGCATGTAGAAAAAATACAATATGGACAAACCCAGATAAGTTCCCTGTGTGAAGTCCCTTTGGCCTGCTTACACAACCAACTTCCTTTACACTTTTTGAAAAAAGTCAGCTCATAGTACTCAGTGAATACTAAGCTTCCAGTCTGAGTATAATTCTCGATATATTTTAATACCGAGAAGGTGCCTGGATCTAGAACTACCAAAAATCCATAGAGAAGAAAAGTAATCAGAGGTGGCTTCTTTGCTTTCCTGACTTTTCCTTCTCTGACCTCATAAAATTCTCACAAAGGTAAGTTAGCTAATCCTACAATAAGAACAGCCTGTTTCCTATTTGCTACATTGGTGTGCCATCTGTGGGTCAGTGAGTAGACTTCTCAGAATACTTTATTAAACTGTTAGGTTTTGTTTAAACAACACATGACTATTTTTATTTTCACTTCTTGAAAATTTTAGAGTGTTTTTTTTTTTTTTAATGCT
>NW_011494772.1:2630729-2659359 GCF_000754665.1 Bison bison bison | reverse complement strand
TAATAGTATGCTATTGTAGCGAGCCACGGAAGACAAAAACTATGTCACTTACAATTCTTAACTGTGAGTAAAACTGAAATCTTTACCAAAAATAATTGATTAAATTGATAGTTTAAAACAGTTTGCATATAGCTGCTAAATTTTAAAATTAGGTAAATACAGGTAAGATATAAGTTAAAAATACAAGAGGAAAATTTTAAGACCTGATAAAAGTGAGAGCCAATCTTGCCATGATTAATTTTTTGATCACATAAAAGTCTGTATTTTCCATGTTTATATTTCTATTGAAGAAAAGAAAAAGAAATTATGAAACCTATTCTTATGCTTAATTGCTTCTCTGAATAATAACTTGTTTTTCTGTGACAGGTTACATACACATATAGTCTCATTTTATCCTTGCCACAAACCTAAGAACGGGTAGGACAATTATTATGTAACTTTCATATTTTTCTATGGGCTTCCCTAGTAGCTCAGGTGGTAGAAAATCCACCTGCAAGAAAGGAGACCCAGGATCGATTCCTTGGTCAGGAAGATAGGCTAGAGAAGGAATAGGCTACCCATTCCAGTATTCTTGTGCTTCCCTGGTGGCTTAACTGGTAAAGAATCTGCCGCAATGTGGCAGACCTGGGTTTGTTCACTGGGTTCGGAAGATCCTCTGAAGAAGGAAACAGCTAACCACCCCAGTATTCTGGCATGGAGAATTCCATGGACTATTCCATGCGGGTCGCAAAGAGCTGGACATGACTGGGCAACTTTCACTTTCATATTTGCATACTATGGAAACAGAAACTTGTGGGCTCAATGACAAGTCCAAGGTCATACATCTACAACCCTGGGGTTGATATCTAAGTCTTTCCAATGTACTGTTATAATTCTCATCTTCCTTATTTCTCCAAAAGAATGATACAGTTTATATTCAATGGAAAGACATATTTAACCAATCTGCAAAATATGCCTTCTGGAATCACATTTTAATGTCTAGTTTTAGAAGGGGAGAATTTATAGTTTCAAATGAATTTAAGCCAACATAGCCTTTAGAGACATGTACAAGAAATTAAAGTAGCTAATATATAGATATATTCCATTTATTTATTTTTTTTTGTAGAAGATGGAAAGTGATGCAAAAGAGAAAAAAGAGTAGATAAGAAAAGCCATTATTCACAGTAAATGTAAATCTAACATATAAAAATTTGAATCCATATAAAGGTAAATACCAAAATATAAGTGCATACATATAAACAAAAAATGTTGATTTTTGAAAGAAAATGAGGTGTAAAGGATAATTCTTAAACACTGATGATTAAGAATCACTGCAGATGGTGACTGCAGCCATGAAATTAAAAGACACTTGCTCCTTGGAAGAAAAGCTATGACCAATCTAGACTGCATATTAAAAAGCACAGACATTACTTTGCCAACAAATGTTCATCTAGTCAAAGCTATGGTTTTTCCAGTAGTTGTGTATGGATGTGAGAGTTGGACCATAAAGAAAGCTGAGGACTGAATAATTGATGCTTTTGAACTGTGGTGGTGGAGAAGACTCTTTAGAGTCCCTTGGACTGCAAGGAGAACAAACCAGTCAATTCTAAAGGAAATCAACTGAATATTCACTGGAAGGACTGGTGCTGAAGCTCCAATACTTTGGACACCTGATGCAAAGAACTGACTCATTGGAAAAGACCCTGATGCTGGGAAACATTGAAGGCAGGAGGAGAAGGGGATGACAGAGAATGAAATGTTTGAATAGCATCACTGACTCAATGGACATAAGCTTGAGCAAGCTCCGGGAGTTGGTGATGGACAGGGAAGCCTGGTGTGCTGCAATCCATGAGGCTGCAAAGAACTGGGCATGACTGAGTGACTGAACCGGACTGAACTGATGATTAAGAAAATATAGGAGAACAAAATAAACATATATTCACAGGTTTTTATGAAGTGAAGTTATGTGTCCTCTCCAAATTCATACCTTGAACCATAACCTTCAGTGGCTGTAGTTGTATGGGTCCTCTAAGAAAGCCATTAAGGTTAAATAAGTCATATGGGTGGAGTCTTGATTCCAAAGGATTAGTGTCCTTATAGGAAGAAACAGCAGAAAGCTTGCTCTCCCTGCCTCCTGCTAGTGCACAAAGAGAGGTCATTAGTGAAGTCGCTCAGTCCTGTTTGCGACCCCATGGACTGTAGCCTACCAGGCTCCTTCGTCCATGGGATTTTCCAGGTAACAGTACTGAAGTGGGTTGCCATTGCCTTCTCCAGAGGATCTTCCTGACCCAGGGATCGAACCCAGGTCTCCTGCATTGTAGAAAGACGCTTTACCATCTGAGCCACCAGGGAAGTCCTAACAGAAATACACAGTAGAAATGTACCCATCAACAAGCCAGGAAGAGAGCTATTACAAGAAATCAACTTTGCCAGCACCTTGATCATGGGCCTTCCAGCATCCAGAACTATGAGAAACTAAATATTTGTTGTTTAAGCCACCCAGTGTGTGATATTTTGTTATAGCATCCTAAACAGACTAAAATGGAGGCTGAAGTTATATTTAATACTAAATTTAATTTTTTAAGCAGACAAGTAAATCCTAACTCCTTCATCTTTATAAAAAAACAAACAATTGTTCAGTGGGGTCACAGAGTACTGGACATGAATGAGTGACTGAACAGCAACAAAACGTTCAATATTTGTAACTAGCAAAAAACAAAACCAATGATGTCTGCTTCAAATTGCTTTATGCTTGAAGTATTACATTTCATTGTTAAACTATAAAATATTGTTTTGGTCCAATGTGAGCTATGTGTCTCTTGACTAGGTCTGCAGTCTACTCTATATTTTTTGTCTTCTGACCCAGAATATACGTAGCAGACGATTTAAGGATTATGATATCTTTTACAACACTGGAAAAAACTGCATTATTAATTCTGACCAGCTAAAAGAGAAGGAGAGTAACAAACCACAAATATTTCTCTTTTATCATAATTTGCAAGCATAGCTAGTCAGGGGAGTTATATTATCCTGTAGTCTATAGAATGACTGCAATTCTACAGAGAACAATAATACACTGTCAAATATTGAGCCACTGATATTCCGCCATGTCCCTCAAATTATAACTTTGTAGCATATATTCAGTATTTATAATGGGGTAGATGCCAGCTTTTTTGAGGAAAATCTGAAGAGAATTTACTCTGTGCAATTTATTCCAGACTCTGACGGAACTAACCTATTTTGTGTCTTCCTTGGATATAAAGCCAAGAGACAGCATAGCCTTCTAAGGATCTTTTAGTTCAATCAGAGCTCCCAAATGCAAAATTCAGCATTCTGGGCCATAATGTGTAGACTTAAAACATCCCCTGGGGATCTTTAGATCTATAAACCAATCAGCTGATTACCTTTACCCATTTATGCTATTTTCTCTTGTGGTTTACTACCATCTGGGGTTTTAATTGGCTTTTTATCTCATATTGACTATATTTAATAGGATCATCATTCTTATTTTATATTTAGTAAATATATCATAAGTTTATATTAAAAGCAAGAGCAAGTTTCAGTTAACTGTTGAAGAACTACATTAAAAACTGTTGGGAATAGAGAAAGCTTTTTACAAAGTGGAACAAAAGAAAAAGTATTTGTCACAGAGCCTCTTAGGGGTAAAATCCAAAGCTTATTCCTTCAGTGTGTCTGATGTTGCAGCTGAATTTAATTTATCATCCAATTCCAAAGAGAGTTACAAATATGTAACAAGTATGTTACAAATATATAAATGAGTGTCTAGTTAAGATTCTGAAAATTTCACAGACACTTGGATACAAAATAAAACAAAATAAATATTCTTACAGCTTATACATTCTTTTGCATGGGAATGTTAAAAACAAAGTGATGAGTACCTGTTTTAAAATCCAAGACTCTCTCTTTAGAAAGAGAAAACCTATTTCTGAGTATTTAATGACATTGACCAATGAAAATAATTAATTTTTATAAAGAAGAAAAATGTGATATTTGAATTTAACTATTTTTGGAGGCACAGCCATTAAAATATAAATTATTTTCATCAAATTATTTGGGTAGTGTGATGAACCATAAAATATTTTAAGTAGCCGAACAAGATGATTAGTCATCATATAGCCATCCTTACATATACAAGCATTGATAACCTGCAAATTACTTAAATGGCATCACTATATCACTGTTTAATTTCAGTATTTAGTCTTATGCAGCATCTCAAACTCATGATTTTTAATTTTTTCCTTAAATTGTTGATATTTTAGAAGTTATTTAAAATCACTCTTCATTGGAATAATGGTTGAGTATGTTTTCCAGTTTTACATATTCATATTACTAGGCAGTATGTCTAACCTGGGCTTCCCAGGTGATAAAGAATCTGCCTGCCTGGGGCTGGGAAGATCCCCTGGAGAAGGGAATGGATACCCACTCCATTATTCTTGCCTGAAGAATCCCATGGAAAAGGGAAACTGGTGGGCCACAGTCCATGGGGTTGCAAAGATTCAGACATGACTGAGTGACTAAACACTAGTATATATATATATCTAACCTATTTTTTTCCCCAAGCGTTTTTGATAGTCAAAAATGATTTAAATTTAATCCTTGGAAAGAATCTGTCATCTTCTCTAATAGCTTTTAGAGGACCATCATTTTAAGGTTATATGCAACTAGGAAAAATAAATTATACCAGAACGTTAGCTTTAGGCCGTGAACTTAAGCTTCATGGTTCCTTGTTCTTACAGAGGAGATACATATTTAAGAGTATTTTTAATATAATTTTTACATTTTCACATTCTTTGATTAATTTATTCAATATTTATTCATTCAGTTCTGGCTATATTCAATACATAGTCCTAAACATCACAGGAAGCCAAAGTTTGTGGTTTTCAAATCTACTATGAAAATTCAGATATCAACAAATATATTATAAAAGAGGATAAATTAAGTGACATAAATTGGACATGAACTAGAATTTAGGTATGGGAAGGGTAACTCTTAGTTGGCAGATCAGGGGAAGCTTCATGATATCCTGTGGGTTGATAGGGCTCATTCAACTTGTTAGCTCACTAGTATGATGAGAACAAGATAGATGGGTTTGGGGAGGTTAATAAAGGCAATAATTTGGTGCCAGAAGTAGTGAGACTACTGTGGAATAGACTCCAAGCATCAGAACGGTCAGCTGTCCCACAGGATGGATTAAAACTAGTATTTCTTAATCTGCAATGGGATGGTTATTAACTATTGGCCAGAGGAGTACACATCCAAGCTGGTTCTTGAATGATGGCACAGTAATGGAAATATCCATGCTTCAATTCTAGGGCTCAGAGTTGACATAATTACCAGCCAGTAGACTTGAAAATGGCTTCCTTTGTAGCTCAGTTGGTAAAGAACTCTCCTGCAATGCAGGAGGCCCGGGTTCAATTCCTGGGTTGGGAAGTTCCCCTGGAGAAGGAAATGGCAACCCACTCCAGTATTCCTGCCTGGAGAATCCCATGGACAGAGGAACCTGGAGGGCCATAGTCCATGGGGTCACAAGAGTCAGACACGACTAAGCAACTAAACCACCACCACCAGCCTTGAAAATAATGTCATAGTCTATTCCCTTCAGAGAAATTATATGCTGCTTAGGCATCCCCAGGGCTAAAATTCAGCTTTTGGCTACCAGAAAAAAGAAGTTTCCAAGAGGAACCTTAGTCAGGTATACTGAGAATACCACTGGAAGAAGTAGATGCACTGATATCTGTAGAGGGTCAAGTGGAACAGCACTTTAGTCCTTTAGTCCTTAGAGTACTAACAGTATTAAAAATTTGCAGATTAAGGAACCAGAGCTGGGAGAAGCTAACTGCCCAATATTATACAACCAGGAAATGACAGAACCAGAACTTTAGGCCAAGTCTTTCTCTTTCCCAAATCCTGTTTCACTCCACATCAAGTAGTATGCTGGAGACTAATATGAAACAAATTTGTTAGAAGATTAGAAGTTTAGATAAAGTTTGAAAAGTATCTATCTTTTTAAAACAACCATCAGAATATCTTGAAAGCTCTGACTGGGCTTTGAGTAGAGGGCCACACACAGGCACATGTCCGGTAAGTTAACATTATTCACTCATTGTGATTGTGTCTGAATGTGAAGAAACAGATGGGCATGGAAACTCACAGAATCAATGAAGTGCCCAGAATCGAAAACTGATGAACATCTGAGGTGCTTCTCTTCAGTTTGGCTGGATGATAGAATATTATGAATTTATTTAGAAAGAATGGAATTTCTACATTTACATAAATGACCACAGGAAAATGTGAAACTAAGAGATTATACCTGGTTTGTATTAGGTTTAAAATAAATATGAAAGAGTGAAGAAAAGCTTTCTCTGGCGTGCCTGACAAGTATACTTTACATTTTAGACCACATTTGGGCATGAGAACAATGAAGTTAGAGGCCAGGTGACATCAGAAGGTCTGGCAGATTGTCTTTGCTTTGGTAGCCAGGATCTAAATTGTACATCATTTTCAGTCCCTGTAGCTTTACTATTTTAAGGTGAAATATCCAAAGGTGTGACTTTTAATACTTTGTTGTACTTGTTAAAATATTCTAAAAAATCTTTTAATCTTCATTCTTATTGAGACACTCAACCTATTAAAAACTATGTAAAAATTACAAAGTCCTTCTTATTTCCTAAAGATTTGCATTGTTTATAACATTACTTCATCTAGTTATTAATGAAGGGTTAACCTCTTGATGAAAATGAAAGAGGGGAGTGAAAAAGTTGGGTTAAAACTCAACATTCAGAAAATGAAGATCATGGCATCTGGTCCCATCACTTCATGGGAAATGGATGGGGAAACAGTGGAAACACTGTCAGACTTTATTTTTGGGGGCTCCAAAATCACTGCAGATGGTGATTGCAGCCATGAAATTAAAAGACGCTTACTTCTTGGAAGGAAAGTTATGACCAACCTAGATAGCATATTGAAAAGCAGAGACATTGCTTTGCCAACAAAGGTTCGTCTAGTCAAGGCTATGGTTTTTCCAGTGGTCATGTATGGATGTGAGAGTTGGACTGTGAAGAAAGCTGAGCACCAAAGAATTGATACTTTTTTTTTTCCCCTAATTTTATTTTATTTTTAAACTTTACATAATTGTATTAGTTTTGCCAAATATCAAAATGAATCCGCCACAGGTGATACTTTTGAACTGTGGTGTTGGAGAAGACTCTAGAGTCCTTTGGACTGCAAGGAGATCCAACCAGTCCATCCTAAAGGAGATCAGTCCTGGGATTTCTTTGGAAGGAATGATGCTAAAGCTGAAACTCCATTACTTTGGCCACCTCATGTGAAGAGTTGACTCATTGGAAAAGACCCAGATGCTGGGAGGGATTGGGGGAGGGAGGAGAAGGGGACGACAGAGGATGAGATGGCTGGATGGCATCCCTGACTTGATGGACATGAGTTTGAGTGAACTCCTGGAGTTGGTGATGGACAGGGAGGCCTGGCGTGCTGCGATACATGGGGTCGCAAAGAGTCAGACACGACTGAGCGACTGAACTGAACTGAACTGAACCAAAGGCCCATACTATGACTAGATGCCCATAATACTTGTTTTCAGAAGCTTATTTTTTCCCCTTAAGTTCTTTCTTTCATGTGTTTTATGGAGAAGGGGATGACAGAGGATGAGATGGTTGGAGGGTTTCACCAACTCAATGGACATGAGTTTGAGTAAGCTCCAGGAGATGGTGAGGGACAGGGCAGCCTGGCGTGTGCAGTCCATAGGGTCACAAAGAGTCAGACACAACTGAGTGACTGAACAACAACAACAACAATTTCCATAATTCAAATCCATCTATTTATTTCATGTTAAAATAAAAATATGTGGTGGGTAGTATTTTACACTCAGTAAGAATGAGTTTGTTTCCTTTCAAACTTATCTTTAATTGAGGAGAGCACTGGAATGGATGAAGAGATTATCTCCAAGCAAATTGAACAGGTGAACAAGATTTAAGGTAATTTTTGCCAACCACTTCCATCTTAACTTATCTAATGACAGAAACACATACAAGCAACACTATTTGTAGGAAATATGCACTTAGTAACAATAAACTTACTGTACTGCTTAGAATTGAAGACACCTGGCAAGAAGAATTACATAAACACAGAAATAGTGATAAAGATATACTTAAGGAAAAGTCAGACTCATTTGGTTAAGACAAACTTGTCTAGCAAAGAATTTGGGACATAAGTTTTGAAAGTTGTGGCATGATCAGATTCTCAAAAGTCTCATATGCAGGATGGAGAGCAGAGTTATAGGTGCTGCTAAGTAATTAAACAAATTTCTTGTGAAATAATTTGGTAACACTGACTACAACTTGGGCTATAAGGAGGGACCTAATGTTTCTAGGCCAGATGCTACTGAAAGTTAAGCTGAGGGCATGATTCTAATAAGGTTGGTACTTCCCCACATTTTATCTTCAACATATGGCTGCTGAACCAAGTTTTATCACAGTCTCATTTCATGTCCTTATGTTTTTGTATCAATAGCTGGTCTTTCTTGATATACAATATCTGTTTCCCTATAACAACATCTAATTTCTGTTATTATATTCCCTCTATTCTCAATTCATTGTAATCAACTCTTAGTTGAAAAAGTACACAGATGATGAGACTAGTATTTAGATGCTGGGATCTTTCAGTAGGCCTTGGTATTTCAGCTGTTTTCCCCTTACACAAAATCTATATCCTAAGAAATAGAATAGAGAAGCAACTCTTAGGAGGACTCTTTAACAGCAGTCATCAAGGACAGTTGAAAGAGTTGTTGCTAAAGTGAACATATAGTTCATTTTAAGAAAGGGGAGTTCTCAGTGGGCTGCTGGAGAGAAAAAGAATTACCTATTAGCAATTTTAAAAGAGTTTTCGATTATACAGATCATTATATATAAGTTAAATGCCTTCCAAGATTTCCTTTTAAGTCAAAGTATGCAAGATCAAGGCTATGGTTTTTCCAGTGGTCATGTATGGACGTGAGAGTTGGACTGTGAAGAAAGCTGAGCGCCGAAGAATTGATGCTTATGAACTGTGGTGTTGGAGAAGACTCTTGAGAGTCCCTTGGACTGCAAGAAGATCCAACCAGTCCATCCTAAAGGAGATCAGTTCTGGGTGTTCATTGGAAGGACTGATGCTGAAGCTGAAACTCCAATACTTTGGCCACCTCATGTGAAGAGTTGACTCATTGAGAAGACTCTGATGCTGGGAGGGATTGGGGGCAGGAGGAGAAGGGGATGACAGAGGATGAGATAGCTGGATGGCATCACCGACTTGATGGACATGGGTTTGAGTGAACTCCGGGAGTTGGTGATGGACAGGGAGGCCTGGTGTGCTGTGATTCATGGGGTCACAGAGTCGGACACAACTGATCAATTGAACTGAACTGAACTGAACTGATGCAAGATCAAAGCCTTACTATGAAATGTCATCATTTTGACTACTTCACAGGCTGCACAGAGCTTTTGTACTGATTTTATTTCATTGGGAGCTGTATTTTAAAATTTTTATTTATTATTACTTTTACTGTTACATTTTTAATCCTGAAATGTTGACCATAGAGTGAGAAAAGAATCTCATAAGATTTTCCATGTTTAAAAATATGAGAATAAATTATTTTATCAACATTTTAAAAATAATTGAAATACATAAGTGACTTTGAACCTTAGAAACTAAGGGGAAAAAATGGACAATGGAGGACGAGATGGTTGTGGCGTCACCGACTCAATGTACATGAGTTTGAGCGAGCTTTCAGAGATGGTGATGGACAGGGAAGCCTGGCATGCTGCAATCCATGAGGTCGCAATGAGTTGGACACGACTGATTGACTGAACAACAACAAAAATGGACCTGGAGGTTCAGTTTTATTGTTATTCTTTAAGGATGGAATATTATAAACATGCCCATGACACTTGGTTTCATCTCTTCGTTCCTTTCAGTCCTGCTTTTCTTTTGGAGCCGGAATGAAGCTGTATTTGTTTTTCTGTCTCTTCCTTGGCCAAACCATCCCCATGAAGAAACATTTTCTAGTATATTAACCTGTAGCAAACCTCCATAAGAAAAGTAGGCATCAGAGTTTCCAAGTCCCTTTCAAAATTCGTATAATTAGTTAACCCATTTCTCACTTGGTTTTCATGCCAATAATTTCTCCTTCTTTCACTTGTTAAGTTTCATTATATGAGTTGCCAGTATAAATGACTGGGCAGTTCTGATAACTGTTCCTTTAACTGTGAGTAGCTTGGTATTTTGTTAATTCCAATGTAAATGCTTAGTTATTAGTCTTTTATTTCAAAGATTAGACAATACACCAAAGTAAGTTTGTGCCATATGCCTTATTTATTTAGTTAGCTGCTTATTTTGAGGACTAGTGGTTTAGTTTAGAGATAGTTTCACTTATTTTTCTTAACAGATGGGCTAGATATATCACATATGCCGTGCACCAAAACATATTAGCCATTTAAAAACATGGTATTGAGAGCAATCAACTGCCTAAGAGAAAATATTGGGGGGTTAACTTAAAATTTAATAATATTCCAGAGTTAAAGAAAACATTTTATACTTATATCTTTTAATTTACACTTTCTATAACTATTTATCAGTTTCAATTTTTATTCTTAGTTTGGTCAATTTTTTTCTTCTAAGTTTACAATCCTACTGTTTGAATACTGTATATTAATGCATATGTATGGAATCTAGAAAAATGGTACAGATGAACTTGTTTGCAGGGCAGGAAGAGTTGCAGATGTAGAGAATGGCTATGTGGATGTAGGGGAGGAAGGAGAGGGTGAGATGAATGGGGAGAGTAGGGCTGACAATATATACTACCAAATATAAAATGGCTAGTGTGGAGCTGCTGTATAACACAGGGATCTTAGCTAGGCACTCTGATGACCAAGAGGGGTGGGTTGAGGGGGTGCGGTAGGGAGGTTCCAGAGGGAGGGGATATATGTACCGATATAGCTGATTCACTTTGTTTTACAGCAGAATCTAACATAAATTTGTAATGCAATTATACTCCAATAATAAAATAAAATCCTATTGTTTAAAGTTCACATATGAGGTAAAAACATAATAATCAAAAATTTTAATAAAATTTTGTCCTAAAATACATAGGAAAAACAAACATATCAATATATATCAAGCCAAATATAAGCAGTGATGAAAACAATGTATAAATAGGCATTCATGTGTTAAATGTTTATATCATGGAGTAAAGGGTAACTATACAAAAACTGGAAGAAAACTAAGAAATCAAGAGGAAGAGAAAACATAAATCTGAGAAAACCCA
This sequence comes from Bison bison bison, assembly GCF_000754665.1. NCBI lineage: Eukaryota > Metazoa > Chordata > Mammalia > Artiodactyla > Bovidae > Bison > Bison bison. Next base: position 2,648,045 of record NW_011494772.1, on the reverse strand, counting down.
ACCAGACATTGAACCCAGGAGATTTTTTAAATTGTTGTATTATGAGGTAAATGAGAGTTTATCACTAAACAGTAAAACTGAGTGTGATTTCAATGCTTCCTACTAATGCTTACATGCCCAGTCTCATTTAGCTAATCAATATGATATGAAGTCCTAAATGTTGCATTAAGATCTATAAATGTTTAGGTTATGGGAAGTTAAACATACACGCCAGCACACATTTTTAAAGTATAGACATAGTCATGATTACATGGAGCTAAACACCATGAATCTGTTAAATTAAGGATAACATGATGTCATAATACTGTAGGAGAAGAAGGCATGAGGCTCAATCGTTTCTCTAGAAACCTTGTCTGATACAGGAAAGTCTGGCCTTTTCTCTTGCTTTCTCACACAGGGAGGGTGAAACAGAAACTGCTGTGTGAAATTTCACTGACAGAAATCTGATGCTACTGAGATAATTATAAGAATGTTCTGAACATTAAAGTTAGCTACCCTGAAATAAAGGGCGCCACAAAAAGACCTGCTTTGCCTCGAGTTGAATGTTCACAAAGATCTATCTCTTATATGAGTGAGAATGCTTTTCATTCATTAGGACTTTGACTAGACTTCTATTTTAAAAATATTAAAAATTTTATACTGGAGTATCATTGATTTACAATGCTGTGTTAATTTCAGGTGAACAGCAAGGTAATTTAGTCATCATATACATATATCTATTATTTTTCAGATTCTTTTCTCATATAAGTTATTATAGATTATTGGGTAGAGTTCCCTATGCTATACAGTAGGTTCTTGTTTAGTATCTATTTTATATATGGTAGTGTATATATGTTAATCCCGTCCCCCTATCTTTCCCTTTGGTAATCATGAATTTATATTCTAAGTCTGTGAATTTGTTTATATTTTGTAAATATGTTTGTATCATTTGGTACTTGAAGTTGAGCTCAAGTTAAAAAGAAAAGAAACGCATACCTTATCAATATTAGATGGTGTCAATTATCTTGAAGTTTTCTCTATGTATCTAATCCTGAATCCTATGTCGCCTTATGTGCAAATGTGACAACAAATGTTTAGAAATTCCTTTTCTTGGAACTGCAAATTCAAGACAACTAAGACTTTGGCGCCTGGAGCTGAAGAGTACAGGGATTTCTATGTTGATGAAGATAAACTCTTGTTAAATAGGATTTTTTTTTTAATAAGTGAGTATCATCATTGTAATGTTATAGTGCTGCATGAAATATGTCCATGCTTTCCTGGGTTGTCTTTCCACAAGACCAGTTAATCCTAAAGGCGACACAAAGCTTCCTGGATAAAAATGTGGAACCTGAGACTCTCACGCAAAAATCAGTTGTGTACTTGCAACTTCATATGAACCCTCCAGCGGGCTGCACATTAAACCTCTACAAAAGAAAGGATCTTTCTTGGTCCTTGGAAACTGGTTGCTACTAGTAGAACATGGAATAAATAAAAATGAGTTAGATGGAAGAATTATTTTCAAGAGAAGGAAAAATACATAAGAATGTACTAGTGAAGAAATAGGAAAAAAAGAGAGTTTCAGAAATACAGATCTTAAAGAGGTGCAGGCTATAACAAGAAATCAGCTTCACAATATAGATTTACAGAGTACAATTCAAATGCTATTTACAAATTAAACATTTTAATGATTCCTTTTTGAAAAACATTGAGTAGGGCATGACACTAAATTCAATGTAAAGTCCTCGCTTCAGGCAGTTCTTGAAAAATAACTTGGGGTTTTGAAGTCATTTTTATGTTAGTCATTAATTACTGGGAATATATCTCAGTATCAAAATGCCTAAATATCATTATATCACAGTAATAGATTCTGTCTTTACATGAGCTACCTGCAGATATTTTAATTAGAAACAAACAGCACCCCAAAAAGTATGATTTACACTAAAAAGTACATAGGGAAAAAAACTAGCATGAATGTGAGTGTATATGGAATTCCAGAGGCTTTTATTCACCTACTAATTACTTATCCAAATAATTTATATCTTATGCAAATTCACCAAATGTGTAATGGAGAATTTAAGATGCAGAGAAAAGAAGGGAAAACAAATTTTACAGATATACTAGTAACTGAGGCTGTTTTGTTCATGAAGGAAGGAAAGGATAGGAGATGCTGGGGTACAAAATCTCATTGATTTGAAATGAGGAGGATCTTGCTATCAACTAATATAGGGAGATCAAGAGGGAGTTCTCAGGACCGTACTCCTCACCAGTTACTGTGTTGGCTGTGAGCCAATGAAAGATGACTAAAAGATGCTTGGTGCTCTCGCATTACAGCTGACATGGCATTCAAGTAGAGGTATAACATGGATCAAAGCACAGATGCTGAGGAGAGGATGGCCCAGGCAGGAGAAGAGGAGCAACACTTCCGAATAAGTACTGCCTGAACTAAGATGCATACATCAGAGGTATGTCATAGAGAAGTTGAAGCCAGATAACGGATTTGGGGCTTTATTCCCTGGTACAGTGGAGGACCCACACCTTACAGAGTATGAAAGGTGATGCTTTGGGTGTAAAAAGATAATAATAGACCTATTTTACTCTTATTTTGTATCAAAAAGACAAGAAAACTTAGGCTTTATTCTTATTTATTGCACAGATTTACACTGACTTCTTCGGCCAGCCATATATAAGGATGGTCACTTGTCATATGCCAGAGGCACAACTTCCTGAAGAGAGCAGGGTGGTCATTTTGCAATGTAGATGAAGTGACAAGTGGAACCTCCTTCATCTACTTACTTTCAGGACTGTGTGAATGGTCGAGAGTTTAGATGTACCTAGGGAAGGAAATTTGGGATTGCCATATTTAGTTTTAACTAAATTAGACCTCTCAACATGAGCAAATGCATGAAAATATCCCAGCAAAGAAACTGAGGGCTGATGATAAACATCCAGGGCTGTGAAATCAAGTGGGCATTAAGAAGCATTACTACGAACAAAGCTAGTGTAGGTGATGGAATTCCAGCTGAGTTATTTAAAATCTTATAAGATGATGCTATTGAAGTGCTGTACTCAGTTCAGTTCAGTTGTGTTAGCAAATTTGGAAAACTCAGCAGTGGTCACAGAAGTGGAAACGGTCAGTTTTCATTCCATTCCCAAAGAAAGGCAATGCCAAAGAATGTTCAAACTACCACACAATTGCACTCATTTCACATGCCAGCAAGGTAATGCTCAAAATCCTTCAGGCTAGGCTTCAGTAATGTATGAACTGAGAACTTCCAGATGTACAAGTTGGATTTAGAAAAGGCAGAGAAACCAGAGATCAAATAGCCAACATGCTTTGAATCATAGAAAAAGCAACGGAATTCCAGGAAAACATCTACTTCTGCTTTATTGAATATGCCAAAGCCTTGTCTGTGCAGATCACAACAAATTGTAGAAAATTCTTAAAGAGAAACCTGTATGTACAAGAAGCAACAGTTAGAACCAGACATGATACAATGGCCTGGTTCCAAATTGGGAAAGGAATGTGTTAAGGCTGTATATTGTCACCCTGCTTATTTAACTAATATGCTGAGTGCATCATGTGAAATGCTAGGCTGGATGAAGCATTTGGAATTAAATGCTGGAATTAAAGTTGCCAGGAGAAATATAAACAGCCTAAGATATGCAAGTGATACCACTCTATTGGTAGAACACGAAGAGGAACTAAAGAACCTCTTGATGAGAGTAAAAGATGAGAGTGAAAAAGTTGACTTGAAACTCAACATTAAAAAAAATTAAGATCATGGCATCCAGTCCTATCACTTCATGGAAAATAGATGGGGAAAAAGTGGAAACAGTGACGGATTTTATTTTCTCGTGCTTCCAAATCATTGTGGATGGTGACTGCAGCCACAACATGAAATATATTTACTCCTTGAAAGAAAAGCTATGACAAACCTAGACAACGTATTAAAAAGCAGAGACGTTACTTTGCCAACAAAGTTTTGGATAGTGAAAGCTGTATTTTTTCCAGTAGTCATGTAAGGATGTGAGAGTTGGACCATAAAGAATGCTGAGAGCCAAAGAATTGATGCTTTTGAATTGCGGTGCTGGAGAAGACTCCTGAGAGTCTCTAGGCAATCAAGATCAAATAAGTCAATCCTAAAAGAAATCACCCCTGAATATTCACTGGAAGGACAGATGCTAAAGCTGAAGCTCCAATACTTTGGCCACTTGATGTGATGAGCTGGCTCACTGGAGAGACCCTGATGCTGGGAAAGATTGAGAGCAGAAGGAGAAAGGGGCAATAGAAGATGAGATGGTTGGATAGCATCACCAACTCAATGGATGTGAGTTTGAACAAACTCTGGGAGACAGTGAAGGACAGGGTGGCCTGGTATGCTGTAGTCCATGGGGTCACAAAAAGTTGGACAAGACTTAAAGATTGAACAACAACAACAAAAACAATGCAAGTGTAAGTAAACCAGAAAATGGCAGTGGAAACTACTGGAGTAGCAATTATTAATATTGTTGGGCTGAGGTCTTGTCAGTCACATACTGGATATAAATTATAGCTATTTAAACATCAACAGAAATTGTATACAGACTGTTAATTAAATTATGGCTTTACCTGTATGCATGTGTGTGTATATACCTATATTGTCTTCAAATATTAGCTAATGATGGTAGAATGCTATCATGGTTAGCAAGATATTTTTATATGACTTATTTCATGTTGATCTCATTATTGCTTTTTCTCCATTATTTATTTTTGTACATTTCACAATGCCCATCAGGACAGTGATCCATTTATGTACTTTATAAATAAAATTTAAATTATGCAATGAGAAGTGCTCAAATTAAAAAAAATAATTATGGATGAGGGACTCCCTGAGTGCCCCAGTGGTTAAGAGTCCGTAACTCACGGAATGATTGTTGGATCCCTGGTCAGGAAACTAAGATTTCACATGCTGCAGAGCAACTGTTGAGCCTGTGCACGCAGGAGACAGAGCTCCACAACTAGAGAGCCTGTATACCACAGAGAAGGATCTCACATGGCACAGGGAAGAAACCACATGCCACAACTAAGACCTGACATAGCCAAATAAATACATAAATGAACATTTAAAAAATTATCAGAATGAGCAACAAAACCATTTATTCTAGACTCTATCAAGAAAACGGGAAGCCATTAAAGGTTTTAGAATAAAAGAATCCATCGTTGAAAACTTTGCATTAGCAATATTATTCAGGTTGCAGTGCGTGAGATAAATTAGAGTAGAATAGTGACTATGAGAGATGATGCCAATGTAGAATCTCTGTGAGCTGTCATGTGGATAGCTTGTGAGTTCTTTGTAAGCAGATGCTGTGTTCTCTCAGTATCTTTTGTATACTCAGAAGTATCTCATGTGATGCAGGTATATTGAAAGTTCCTGACACATATTTGTTAAATTGAAAGCAATATTCACAAACTCATTTCTTTGCTAAACTTTTGAAAGATCATTGTTAGTGTCATGTTTTAACTGATCCTTCCTACCTGAATTACAATCATCTCTCCCTTCCTCAGAATATTTGATATTTCTGCTACAGCCCTTGCACTCTTCTGCATAACACATGGATAAGTTTCCAGCAAAGTTAGAATGTAAAGTCTTTCAAATGGAAACATACAATTTTGATCCAATTACCTAAATGAGAAGTTTACACATTCATGAGCCAGGAACTCTAGTGTGGGGTATCTCTCTCCCACATCACTTAGTCATCTCCCCTGGGAGAGGTGCAAGAGAGGTAGGTAAAGAGAATATATCCGCTAAAACATCTTCGCTCCAGCAACAACAAAAAATATGTAACAGAGAAAAGAGATTATCTCTCAAGAGTGAGTTTGAAGAAAAACTTCGCCAAAGGACCATGGATAAATTAGAATGGGCCACTTCTGGAAACCTCAGCCTGGTCAGAAGAACACTACCATAGTTAGTAAACTCCATAAAGCAGGTACTATTAATCTACCTTAGTCTCAGCCAAATGCCACCCATATGCACTGGCAATACAGGGGAAAACAAGGACCTAACTCCAAACCTTTGAACTGATTATCTGCTTCAGGGTAAGTGCATATACAGGGAGAAAGTCTATTATCTAGAATAATTAGTGAAAGAAAGTGAAAGTGAATTTCACTCAGTCGCATACGACTCTTCGTTACCCCATAGACTGTAGCCTGCCAGGCTCCTCTGTCCATGGAATTCTCCAGGCCAGGATACTGCAGTGGGTAGCTGTTCCCTTCTCCAGAGGATCTTCCCAACCAAGGGATTGAACCCAGGACTCCTGAATTGCAGGTGGATTCTTTACCCTCTCAGCCACCAAAGAAGCTCAAGAATACTGGAATGGGTAGCCTATCCCTTCTCCAGCAGATCTTTGCAACCCAGGAAATGAACCAGGGTCTCCTGCATTGCAGGTGGATTCTTAACCAGCTGAACTACCAGGCAATTCTAACTTACTAACTATAATTGCTGACATCTGATGCAGAGTAACAGTAGTAGCAAAACTTCATAATAGCAACATAGTCTGTGTCACAATTAAAACAAAAGGTCAGAGAAATATTAGGTTAGTGAAAAAGCAATTGTGGTTGGTGAAAAAATATTGAGGTTCAAAACTGAGGTTGGTGCAAAAGTCAACCACAATTACTTCTGAACTTGAATTACTTTTGCACCAATAGCAATTACTTTTTCACCAACGCAACTACAATTACTTTTGCACCACCAACTGAAATTATTTTTGCACCAACTGAAATGAATTTTGCACCAACCCAGTTATTTTGCACCAATTCCAATTACTTTCATACCGCCTATTTTGGAATTAAAAAAAAAATACATATTTGTTGATACTAGCAAAATTGTAAAGGGGAAAGAAGTCAAGAAACTTCCTAAAAGTTCAGTAATAGTAGAATCAGTAACTTGTAAATAAAACAATTAATAAAAGATTCATAATAATATATTGATTATAATTTCCAAACTATACTAGCACACTTTGGTTGGGAGCAAGATTTTTTTGAGCATAACTTTTGATTTTTATATTATTTAAATATTTTCCATATTTAAAAATAGTATTTGATAAAAAAAAGAAAGAAAAGTTAAGCTTGAATTTGAATGGAAGTATCAATAAATGAACACAACTATATACAGAGCATAACCACAAGGAAAACCCTTTTCCTAACTTATGAACACAAAATTTGACTTGACACCTTTAGCAGTCTAGCTTCTAAAGACAAAAAGTACAAAGACAATTTGAACTATACTTGGTAATATTGTTGTTAGTAGTAGTTGTTTTGAGCATACTGTAGGATGGAACAAATTAATGCATGTATTAGTATGGTTGGGTACCAGGATTCTGACAATGGGAAATGGAGCTACCTACATGGAATGAGGTTAAGGGTATAGAAAAGAAATAAGGAAACACAGAAATACACAATCTGATTTCCAACCTTAATGGGACCCCAAAAGGAAACAAGACAAAGTCACGAGAAAATAAGTGAGGTGGTATTAATCAAAATGAGCCACAGTCATTGTTAGTGGATGCATCCATGATCCAATTTGTGAGAAGAACTTCCAAAGGGACTAGCAAGCAGAAAAGGCCTGAGACTGGACCAGACTTGTCATGTGTGAGGGTTCTATGTCTCTCTTGTGTCTGAAGGATGGTGGTAGAAGCTGGTCTTGGAGGTATAGGTACAGTCCAGGTTAGAAAGAGTCCCATGACCAAGAAAGGAATTGGGATTTTTATGTGAATGAAACAAGATGCTATTGGACCATTTAAGTAGGGGGGTGATGTGTTTTTATTTAGAGTTTATTAGAATAATTTTTGTTTCTCTGTGAGAAATAGATTATAAGAATCCAAGAATGGATTAGGATGGTAACAGGAGAGATGGAGGGAGGAAGATTAGTGTAGAACCTATTTTGGAGATAGAGTCAATCAAACCTGCTGCTAGATTAGATGGGAGAGAGTAAGAAATCTCAAGATAAATCTAGTATTAAGCTACTGGATAAATGGAAGTGCTGAATACTGGGATGGGGAAGACAGAAGACCAGATTGAGATGAAGGTGTAGGAGAATCAAATATTTTATTTTTGGCCATATAGTGCTTGTGATGTCTACTTTACATTCAATTGGAGATGTCTGGTAAATGGTTGGAGAGAAAATTATAGAACTCAAACCAAAAAAGAGAGAAAGAAAGAGAGAGAGAAGGAAATAAAGGAAAGAAGGAAGAAAGGAGGGGAAGTGGGGAGGGAGAGAGGAATGGAAAATCCAGAGACAGAGATATAAAAGTGTGAGTTACAGAAACATAAGATAATATTTATAAGCAAGTGACTAGGACAGAGAAACCTGGCGAGCTGCAGTCCATGGGGTGGCACAGAGTTGGACATGACTGAGTGACTGAACAACAAGAAGAAGAAATCATTTAGAGAATGATTATAAGCAAGCTGTAAGCCAAGGGAGCACTCATTTAGAGAGACCAGGAAAAGGAGAAGAAATACGAAAAGGAGACTGAGAAAGAGTAGCTAACAGGTATGAGGAGAACTAGCAGTGTGTGTGTGGTGGGGTGGAAGCCAAGAGATGTGTGTTTAAAGAGTGAATGAGCTATGAGGCCCTACTAAAGTGAGAAGTGACTGCTGTACTTTGCAATATGTTGATAGCTGATGTTTTTAGTATGATCAATTTCAACAGAGTGCTTAGTATGGGTGCCTACCTTAATATGATGAGGAGACAGTGTAGTGAGGAAGTAGCAATAGCAGTATAAATAGCTTAACAATTTTTGCTGAAAAGAGCAAGGAGGGAGATATTCTAAAAGTGAATCTTTTTTTTTTTTCTAAGATGGAGGATCTTAGTAGAGCATGGCTAGAACAATCCTTTTGAAAGAAAGAGAGATATTACTGGCAGAAAAAAATGACTGCAGAAAAAATGCTCATTAAAAGATGATCATATCTACAGTAAAAGTAGCTTTTAATAAAAATAGGAACACTTTTGCCTTAGGAAGGAAAGCAGAAGATATAGATTTAATATGAATATAGTTTGGTAGATTTCACAATGGCAAGACGAAGATGATTACTACAGATTATTTTTCATATTTCAGAATGTGAAGTAGGAGAGTATGTATACAGGGGGAATGGTGGAGGGAGGTTTTGGAGGCCTGAAGAGAGAGAGAAGGAAATCAAACCCAAAAAAGAATATGGAGGCTTGCAACCAATTTTCAGTACATATTTGCCCTACTGGCAAAGCAATACTTTTGGTCTGGGTTTGTGTTGGAATTGGATGCTAGCATGATGCATAGATGGCTGTGTTGTGAAGCTCTGAAACAGATTATGTTCAGAAATGGAGGAAGAAGAATGTTTCAAGGACACCACAAAGCATTACTCTTAAAAAATAGCACAGTTCTTAATGAATTATTCACAATAACAGCAACAGATCATACTATTGTTCCTATGGTTGTGCTCACATAGGACCAAAAACTTTGTACACATCTAATATTATTATCACTACAATGCTGAATTTATCTTTCAGTCTAATAAACAGTATAAGTCAGGACAATTTCAATAGCTGGTGATTCCCAGTCCAGTTATAAAGTGAAACATAATGTTTCTTGGAAATAGTGTAACTATTTTCATTCAGAAACTCCCAAATGTCCCACTTCCCATTCTCACCCCCACAGAGCATTCTATCATTAAAGCCCAGGTAGGAATACAAAGAACTGAAATGTTCAGTATAATATGTTGATATGTGTGTGTATATATATACACACACACATATATATATAAACTATAAATGGCAGTCTTCTTAATTAATTTGATGTATATACTTTTGATGATTGGGTTTTACTGTTGATGTTATCACTAGGAGATAAGAGGAACAGAGAGACATATTATGGCCATGTGATACAAGTGAGAAAATCACTTAGTCAGAATTGCAATTTTTTTGAATACCTAATTATTGCCTCCTGAGAATCCTGCATGCAGGTCAAGAAGCAACAGTTAGAACTGGACATGGAACAACGGACTGGTTCCAAATTGGGAAAGGAGTACTTCAAGGCTGTGTATTGTCACCCTGCTTGTTTAATTTACATGCAGAGTACATCATGCAAAATACCAGGCTGGATGAAAGGCTGCCAGGAGAAATATCAATAACCTCAGATATGCTGAAGAAACCGCCCTTATGGCAGAAAGTGAAGAGGAACTGAAGAGCCTCTTGATGAAGGTGAAAGAGGAGACTGAAAAAGCTGGCTTAAAACTCAGCATTCAGAAAACTAGGATTATGGCATCCGGTCCCATCACTTCATTGCAATTAGATGGGGAAACAGTGGGAACAGAGACAGACTATTTTCTTGCGCTCCAAAATCACTGCAGACAGTAACCAGAGTCATGAAATTAAAAGATGCTTGCTCGTTGGAAGAAAAGCTATGACAAATATAGACAGCATATTAAAAAGCAGAAACATTACTTTGCTGATAAAGGTCCATCTAGTCAAAGCTATGGTTTTTCCAGTAGTTGTGTATAGACATGAGAGTTGAACCATAAAGAAGGCTGAGTGGCGAAGAATTGATGCTTTTGAACTGTGGTGTTGGAGAAGACTCTTGAGAATCCCTTGGTCTGCAAGGAGATCAAACCAGTCAATCCTAAAGTATATCAACCTTGAATATGCATTGCAAGGACTGATGCTGAAGTTGAAGTGCCAGTACTTTGGCCACCTGATGCAAAGAGCTGAATCATTGGAAAAGACCCTGATGCTGGGAAAGACTGAAGGCAAGAGGAGAAGGGGACGACAGGACAAGATGGTTGGATGGCATCATGACTCCATGGACATGAGTTTGAGCAAACTCCGGGAGATGGTAAAGAACAGGGAATTCTGGTGTGCCGCAGTCCATGGGGTTGGGAAGAGTCAGACACGATCAGTGACTAACAGCTATTGTATTTGCAAACACAGACTTCAGTTTGGGTTCAAACAAAATTGTTACAAGATAAATGAGAATCAACAGTGAAATAAAATTGTGGTTTCCAAAAGGCAAACCAACAAGTATCTCATTTGCCTTAATCTGTATCCAAATTTTTAAGATTCCCCAACTGGTGTGTCCATATATGAAGATGTGTTACCTCTTGGTTGAAGACTGAATCACTATATAACAGGCAAGCACTCTAGACCAGAAACCCAGATTTCTTTTGTTCAGAATACCTCTTTGTAAAGAGGAAATACAAAAAGGAGCCAAAGGGAGTGGTCCATTTCCCATCTATCACTCAAGGAATTGATCCTCTGAGAATGTGTCAGGGAATCAATCACAGAATGAATGTCCAAACCATCTGCCACAGACCTGCCAACGATGAAAATGGGTAGCCTTACCCTGCCTCCCAAAGATCGTCATAAACGGTTGGATAAACAAACTGATCTTGATCACAAAAAATAAGATGTGTGTCAGAGTTTTACTAAAAGAACAAAACTTAAAGAACAAGTTACTTTTTGTAGGAAATGATTAGCAGTTTTGGAGAGAATGCTATAAGCCATATAATTACAAGGTCAATGAATCTGTTGCTGCTATAAATTTCCCTTGACAGCATTTCAAAAGAAAATAAATAAAATATGAGTGATAGGAATGATACATAGGCATAATGCATGAGATATTAGAATGAGTTTTAACTTTATGGAGAAAGATATTCTAAAAGTGGGCGGCACTGTTTTATAATAGACAATGTATTAATGACATATCTGGTTATAAATATAGAAATACACATCTACAGCATCACTAAATAAAACATCTCATGTGAGACCTCAAAGTGAGGACCCATTACACTACCCAATTAATAATTTCATGTGGTTTCCCTTAAGGCCATAAAACAGCCATTGTTTTTTAACAGACACAGACAGTATATCATCAGATAAAATAAGGAAAAGCCTAAGCAAATATTCAAAACTAGAAACATTATAACTAGAAGAAACATGAGAGATCATTTAGCTTAAACTTCTCATTTTACAAACAAGAAATTTGAGACTGAAAAATTAAATGTCTTGCTCAAAGTCACAAATCATGGACAGCTGTCAGCAACATGGCTTAACTTAGTGAAATCTGAAAAAAAATCTCCCTTTCCCTTTGAAACATAATCTGCTCCCCTCTTCCAAGTAGACTGTTTCTCTTTCTTCCCCTTTCAGTATCTACCAATGACAAATTACTCAAGACCTTCTTCTCTGTGCAGAAGTCACTGCCATGTTGGGCCTGTCTTCCATATCTGTCCCATATATCATTGCCTCTCAGTGCCAGTCAACCTATCTGATATAGTAAATTATATATTGACAAAGGATCCTGCAGAACACTATAGCTTTTCTACTTTGAGGGGTGTATGGGAAATGAGGGATATGAATTTTAATAATCCCTTTTTTAAGCAGACCATCACTCTTTAATAACTCAAAAGGAGAAGTGAGAATTTTGAGTCCAGTCTCTTAACCGCTATATGTTGGTTACTCTTAATGGATAAGAAAATAGCCAACACTCAGGGGTTAAGAGAATAGGCTCTAAAATGGTCTCATGGCTTGAATATAGGTTCCATTTTTAAAAAATTTTTAAACAAGCAATAACTTTCTTTTTTGGCCACTCTGTGCGGCTTGTGGAATTAGTTCCCCAACTAAAGATTGAACCCAGGCCCTTAGCAGTGAAAGCACAGAGTTCTAAACACTGGACCACCAAGGAATTCCCTACAGGCAGTAATTTTAAGCAATAACTTTTTCATCAGAACAGTATGAAGATACATGAGATTATCTAGGTAAAGCGCTTACGATAGAAATGAGTACATAGCAAAGTTAGGTTACTATTTTATCTAGTGGAGACTATTCAACTCCTCCATTTGTTGTCATCCTGTTAAAATCTGACTTCTGTGTCCTTCCACTGAAGCTGCTCTTGCAAAGGTCACTATTGACCAACTAAATGACAAATCCAGTGGCCCATTTTTAGTACCTGTTCTGTATCAGCGCTTTCTAACACTTGACACTGTTTACCTCTCTGAGCGTCTTCAAATTATTTTCCTCTATGACTTTTGTGAAGCCAAACTCTCCTCAGCACTGTATTTATTAGACCCTTCATTTCTTCCCTCTCTTCTTTTTTCTTCAATGATGTCATTTACCTCAAAGTTTACAAACATTCACAATATGCCAGGAACTCATGTTCATCTAACTTCAGAGAGTCAACTTAATTTCAAATGGACTTTTGTATATTTTTATTTAATACATGGGCCTGGAAAACAAAACTCATTAAATGGTTCTTGCAACTAACTTCTTCCAAGTTCCCAGTCTTTAGAATTTTTATCTCCATGCACTTCATTAAAGGCCTCACAGGCTTCTTTGATTCTTCTTTCCAGCATACCTTGAAAGACAATTCATTCTTGTTTGGGTGAATTTCAATTAATAACTGCCATTTCATTTCCACTATTAATAGAAATTTCTTTCACTCTTAAAGATGTTGTGGATGATAAATTATATGACTATATAATCATGTTAAGTACCCAATCTACTTCACAGTTATTGTCAGAGCTTGATATTTCTTTCCATCCTTTGTAGTGTAAACTTCCACATTTTTTTTTTTTCTTTCTGGACACTATCATCAGTTTCTTTAAGGATCATTATATGCCTATATTCTCCAGTGGTTACTAAAATGATCTTCCTAAACACATGCTTAGTATTGCTTTTCTACTTCATAGTGCTTTTCATTCTTTCTCAATTGCCCATAACACAAAATCCAGCATCCTCTTCTATTTTCCAATTGCACATCTCCCTTCCCTGATACCTTTAGATTCAAAGCTAGGCCACAGAGTAGAGCAATAGCTTTAGATTAGATAATATGAATTAATAAATAAGAAGTAGACTTGCATTTATGTCTTTCTACAATAATATATATGGGATATATGCTAGCCGACTATAATATTTCCTGGCATGATATACCAGTCATTGAAGGGGGATAATACACAATCTTTCCTGCCTTACAGGGCTATTATAAAACTCAAATGTGATAATATAAGCATGTTTAAAATCACCATACAAGGTGCATGACTGTTGTTTTTGCTACTATCTCTCTCCTACCCAAACCAAATGGATTTATGATTAATGGAAACTTTTCTTAAGGGCAGAAATAATTACATGACTGTTTCTGTTATTCACAGGGGGAAATGCATTTTCCAAATAATAAATTTTGTGAGGATTCTGTTATCAAAATTTTCCCTCTGACATAAAACTATGTATTTAGGACTTAATTTTTCCCCAATTTTAATATCAATTGAAATCCTTATAGCTATAAAATGTAGCATTTAATAAAACTTTTTAAAGATTTTACCTTTTCCACATTTATAGACAAATTACTTTCTTGGTTTTTAAAACTATATTTGGGTGGGCTGATACTTCATCAGAAAGAGGTCCAAATTTTAGCACTATTACCTTTAGAGAGCAGTGAATTATGGAATGTTAAGTACTGTATTAATTATAGTCCTCATCTTCTAAAACTGACAACCCTGGATTAGGGATGCACATAAACAGAATATATGAAGATCCAAAATATCCTAAAAATGCGGTAAAGCATATGTGTATATAAATTCTATGCTCAAAAAATGTGAATGTTGTTGCTCATTTATTTTTCTTCTTTTAGATATTTATATCTACATTTTATGTGTGTGTGTTCATACATATACTGTATGACATGTTCCATAATTATACTCCATAACTTTGTTAAATATATATATATATATATTCCATAAATTAAGAGAATACACATGCTGGCTTTTTGGGATTACTGACCATGTACCTATAAATGAATTAGCATAGACTATAGGAAATTGAATTTTAAAGGGGAAGTTGAGTATCAACAGTTTCCTATGGTTCAATTAATAGTAAAAGGAAACTGCCTAAGACGATGTAAATAAATCTGCTCATGAATACCTGGATAATTCATTTGGGACAAAAGAGCCAAGACTATACAATGGGGAAAGAAAAATAAACAGTGCTAGGGAAGTTAGATAGCCACATGCAAAAAAAAAAGAAAGAAAGAAATGAAACTGAACCGCTACCTTAATATCACACACAAATACTAAACCCAAATAGATTAAACATTTGAACATTAAGTCCTAAAACTATAAAACTTCTAGAAGAAAACATAGGTGGTAAATTCCTTGATAGAAGTCTTGATAATTTTTTTGGATTTGATACCAAAAGCAAAGGCAACAAAAGCAAAATAAACAAGTCAGACAGTATGAAACTAAAGCTTCTGTACAACAAAGGAGACCATCAATAAAATGAAATGGCAACCTAGCAAATGGGAGGGAAATATTTGCAAATCAGAAATCTGAAAAGGAGTTAATATCCAAAACATGTAAAGAATTCACAAAACTCAACAGCGAACAAATATATGATTAAAAATGGCATAGTATCTCAAAAGATGCTTTCCAAAAAAAGACATACAGATAGTCAACGGGTACATGAAAAGATACTCAACGTCACTGAGGATTAGTGAAATGTATATCAAAACAATGAGATATTACCTCATACCTGTTAGAATGGCTATGATTAGAAAAGGGGGAGCTTCCCTCATAGCTCAGTCGGTAAAGAATCTGCCTGCAACGCAGGAGCTGAGGTTTGGTTCCTGGGTTGGGAAGATCCCCTACAGAAGGAAATGGCAACCCAGTCTAATATTCTTGCCTGAAGAATCCCATGGATAGGAGAGCCTGGCAGGCTATAGTCCATGGGGTTGCAAGAGTCAGACACAACTTAGAGACTAAACCACCATTATAAAAAAGAAAATAAGTACTGGCAAAGATGTGGAGAAAATGGAACCCTGTGACTTGAAAAAATATATACACCATGGTGTTCCCTGCAATTAATTTACAATACTTAAGACATGGAATCAGTCTAAGTGTTCATTGATGGATGGATGGATAAAGAACATGTGATATGCATAGACACACACACACACACACACACATTTACCTATAACAGAGAATGAAATCTTGCCATTTGTGACAACATGGATGGATTTGGAAGGCATTAAGTAAAATAAATCAGATAGAGAGAGAGGAATATTGTATGATATCACTAATATATGGAATCTGAAAAATGAAAAAGGTGGTAGCCAGAGCAGAGGATGGGTAGGGGGAGCTAAGTGACCGAAGGAATCAAAAGGTACCAACTTCCAGTTATAAAATAAGTAATGGGGGATATAATGCACAGAAAGGCAACTGTAGTTAATACAATAGTATATGTTTGATAGCTGCTAAGAGAGTAGATCTTAACAGTTCTCATCAAGAAAAAAAATGTAACTATGTTTGATGGTGGATGTTAACTAAATTTATTGTGGTGATCAGTTCACAATATAGAGAACTATCAAAGTGTTATGCTACATACTTGAAACCAACATAATATTATGCATCACTTAAAATCCAATACAAAAGAAAACAAAATTATTTGCAAAATCTTCAAAATTAACATCTAAGAGAATTCTACTTTAAAAGTAAAGAAGCTAATGTAATGTTAACTGGAAATACATAATTGGAGAATAGATTTATTTATACTACTTATAGCATAATGTTAACATTTGTGTTCATCTTTTATATATAAGCTTGCTATTTATTCTTTGGACAGATAATCATATAAGGCCATTTATATGAAATAATTTTATAATTCAAAATTCTGTTTAAACTTAAGTAATTTGAAACATTCTCTTACACAGTTATGTTTCAGGAAGAAAGCAGACTCATTTCAAAGACAACAAATTGGAAATTTTTTTCATTTTCATTGTTAATCAATAGTGTGGAAACTCTATTTGATGAAGTAACAAGTATACCAAAATGTCAGGGTGCTAGAAGAGATTTAAACAGTCAATGAGTGGTCCAAGCCCTTTTATTTTATACATGAAGAAACTGAGATCAAATGACAAAATAGTAATTTGGTCGTTTGAGGAGACCTATTGGTAATCTGAAGAAGGATAAACAATAGAAGATAATTGATTTACATAGTCAAAGATGTATTTGCATTGGACTTATATAGCATATTAAAAAGCAGAGACATGACTTTGGCAACAAAGGTCCGTCTAGTCAAGGCTATGGTTTTTCCAGTGGTTACGTATGGATGTGAGAGTTAGACTGTGAAGAAAGCTGAGCGCCAAAGAATTGATGCTTTTGAACTGTGGTGTTGGAGAAAACTTTTGAGAATCCCTTGGGCTGCAAGGAGATCCAACCAGTCAATTCTAAAGGAGATCAGTCCTGGGTGTTCATTGGAAGGAACGATGCTAAAGCTGAAACTCCAGTACTTTGGCCACCTCATGCGAAGAGTTGACTCATTGGAAAAGACTCTGATGCTGGGAGGG
>NW_011494772.1:2573156-2630629 GCF_000754665.1 Bison bison bison | reverse complement strand
AAGGAACGATGCTAAAGCTGAAACTCCAGTACTTTGGCCACCTCATGCGAAGAGTTGACTCATTGGAAAAGACTCTGATGCTGGGAGGGATTGGGGGCAGGAGGAGAAGGGGATGACAGAGGATAAGATGGCTGGATGGCATCACCAACTTGATGGACATGAGTTTGAGTGACTCTGGGAGTTGGTGATGGACAGGGAGGCCTGGAGTGCTGCGATTCATGGGGTCGCAAAGAGTCAGACATGACTGAGTGACTGAACTGAACTGAACTAGCCATACTTTTGGAACAGAATCTATTGACAATGCACTGATTCTGTAAGGTATTTGCTATATAATAAACTGGACAGATGCAGGGAAATACTACTACTACAATGCCGTGACCTTGAAAGAATGGATAGGGCGGTGTGTGTGTGCGTGTGTGATAAAATAATTCCTTAATCAATCATAAATTCTCTTGACTCCCTTAGCTTTATGTGGACATCACACTTTCATGTCTAGTTTAAAAGGTTTAATGTTTTATTTATATTTATGCTTTGAACATTGTATATAACATAACATGGATACAGAATTTGATACCACATTGAACCTAATAATTTTTGCATCCTTCAGAGAATAGTATCATCTCACTAAAACCTTTCCCGGTGAGAGGATGCCCTGACTGATGAGTGCTAGATTTTGCTCTGAGTGTCTGGTGCAAATACGGTATTTCCCTGTCAGAGCCTGGGAAGCTAGGCTGATTTTTTAAAAGGTAGGGGTTAATAAGATTACAAGACTTCTACAATAATGTTCTAATTGTCAGGACATTTTTTTCTTATTTCAAAGAAGAAAATTTTATTTCTTTAGCCATTTCTGTGATTTTTCACTCTGAAAATTCCACTGTTGAAATCAAGTTGTGTCCCTCTAAATGGGATGCACAGCTTGTGTAACTTCCTACTATGCAGTATCAGTTATCATGCAATGCAGTTACATGTATTTTCAGCGTTGAATTTTAGGAAAAAGAACATGAAATCAAAAGTTATAGGAATTTAAGGTTAAACTCAGTCATATATTATAGGTGATTACAGTGTGTGATTGTAGACAAGTTATTTTAAATTTTATCCTTTAGTTTCTTCATCTGGAAATTACGATGATACTAATGACATATAGTTATGATAAACCTATGCCATGCTATGCTAAGTCACTTCAGTCGTGTCCGACTCTGTGTGACCCCATAGATGGTAGCCTACCAGGCTCCCCCGTCCCTGGGATTCTCCAGGCAAGAACACTGGAGTGGGTTGCCATTTCCTTCTCCAATGCATGAAAGTGAAAAGTGAAAGTGAAGTCGCCTAGTCGTGTCCGACACTTAGCAACCCCATGGACTGCAGCCTACCAGGTTCCTCCGTCCATGGGATTTTCCAGGCAAGAGTACTGAAGTGGGGTGCCATTGCATATTAAAAAGTAGAGATATCACTTTTCTGACAAAGGTCCATATAGTCAAAGCTATCATTATTCCAGTATTCATATGTATGTATAGATGTGAGTCATTTCAGTTCAGTTCAGTCGCACAGTTGTGTCTCTTTGAGACCCCATGGACTGCAGCACGCCATGCTTCCCTGTCCATCATCAACTCCCAGAGCTTACTCAAACTCATGTCCTTCGAGTCAGTGATGCCATCCAACCATCTCATCCTCTATCATTCCCTTCTCCTCCTGCTCTCAATCTTTCTCAGGGTCTTTTCCAATGAGTCAGTTCTTCGCATCAGGTGGCCAAAGTATTGGAGTTTCAGCTACAGCATCAGTCCTTCCAGTGAATATTCAGGACTGATTTTCTTTAGGATGGACTGGTTGGATCTCCTTGTAGTCCAGGGGACTCTTAAGAGTATTCTCTAACACCACAGTTCAAAATCATCAATTCTTCAGTGCTCAGCTTTCTTTATGGTCCAACTCTCACATCCATACATGACTACTGGAAAAATCGTAGCTTTGATTAGATGGATCTTTGTTGGCAAAGTAATGTCTCTGCTTTTTAATACGCTGTCTAGGTTGGTCATAACTTTTCTTCCAAGGAGCAAGAGTCCTTTAATTTCATGACTGCAGTCACCACCTGCAGTGATTTTGGAGCCCCCCAAAATAAAGTTTGTTAGAATTGGACATAGATGTAAGAGTTCAACCATAAAGAAGGCTGAACACTGAAGAATTGATGATATAAAAATGTGGTGCTAGAAAAGACTCTTGTGAGCCCCTTGGACAGCAAGGAGATCAAACCAGTAAACCCCAAAGGAAATCAATCCTAAATATTCATTGGAAGGACTGATGCTGAAGTTGAAGCTCCAATACTTTGGCCACCTGATGGGAAGAGCTGACTCATTGGAAAAGACCCTGGTGCTAGGAAAGATTGAAGACAGGAGAGGGGATGACAGAGGATGAGATGGTGGGATGGCATCACTGACTCAATGGACAAGGGTTTGAGCAAGCTCTGGGAGGTGGTGAAGCTTAGAGAAGCCTCACATGCTGCAGTCTATGGGGTCACCAAGAGTGGACACGACCGAGTGACTGAACAACAACAATGACACACAACCACAAATAGATGGTTATATTGACAAATAGAAGACCAATGGGAATAGCCCTTTATAAACTGGAGTACGCAAAGTAAACCCCACTGATGTTTTGAGAAAACAGAGTTATAAAAACATTAACAGTTTGAGAAAAAAAAATATTTTGAAAAATATTTTAATGTAACCCACAGCTAATGTGACTATATATGTCTATTAAATGGAAAATTAATGGGAATCTGGTATTTCTAGATAGCATTCTAGAAAGGGATAGTCAACTCTGCCTATTGCAAGTTTGAATAATTTTAAGCAATTAATAAAGATAAGAGCTTCCCTGATGGCTCAGATGGTAAAGCATCTGCCTACAATTCAGGAGACCCAGGTTCAACTCCTGGGTCGGGGAGATCTCCTGGAGAAGATAATGGCAACCCACTACAGTATTCTTGCTTAGAGAATTCCATGGCCAGAGTAGCCTGGTGGGCTACAGTCCTTGAGTTTGAAGAGTCAGACAGGATTAATGCATGCATGCAGGCAATAAAGGTAAACATAAGAGATGTTGGACTTCTGTTCATTATACTAACCCACACAATACCATTCTAAGGCAATGAATTATTGCATTAAACTTTTACCTAAAGACAGAAATTTCCATTAGAGGTCTTATAATGGAATTAGTTGTTCTTATCACAAAAAGTTGCATTTGAATAAACATCATTCAAAATATATTACAACCCTCAAAAGAACTGAGTCATTCTCATTTTAATAGCTAAAAATCTCTTTAACAGTTCAATGAATTGCTAATGCAGTTTGGAAATTTTAGTTTATGAAAAATTTCTTAATCAGGATTTCTCAATATTTTACTGTATAAAGTCACTCAAAATTTTATAGTAATACTGAAATGTTTTATAAAATGAGCACTAACAGCAGTTATGATTACAAGACCAGTTAAAATTATATCTTATTTATCTATCTCTCTCCCAGTAAAATACCAAATGTAAAAAATATTTTTTGGGGGGAATACTATTTACAGTGACTTAAGGAGGCCTAGTGTGCTACAGTCCATGGTGTCTCAAAGAGTCAGACATGACTGGGCAACAGAACAACAGCAACCCCAAGGTTTTCTTGGGGACATGGTGGTCAATGATCAAATAAAAGTACCCAAGAATCATAGAGGATACTTTTATCTGCCTGCAATGACGATGGCTCAGCAGTAAAGAATTCACCTGCCAAGCAGGAGATGCAGGTTCATCCCGGCGTTGGGAAGATCCCCTGTAGAGGGAAATGGCAACACACTCCAGTATTCTTGCCTGGCGAATCCCACAGATAGAGGAGCCTGTGGGCTACAGTTCATGGGGTTGCAAAAGTCAGACATGACTTAGTGACTAAACACCACCAACAAAAAAATGTTGTATAGGATTAGACAACTGGACATGTCAGTGTCAAGAGATGAGAGAAACCAGAAAGGCTGAAGTGTGAACTATCGGAAAACATGAATAATTTATGAAATTTGTTTCTGTATATGATTAGAATGCAATTAACAGAATAAAAAATATTGTATCTAAGGACCTGTATCCATGACAGGTGGTAGGACAATGCATTCAAGGAAACAAGAACAGAGGGGAGAGAGGGAGGTGAGATGAATTTTTAGCTAGGTCAATAGAAAGATATTTTAAAATCAAAAAATCTTAAAGAGAAAACAAAGGAACATTGTCCAAAGTAGAATGCAATGCAAACACTCTTTAGTTAGCCTAAAACCACTTGATATGGAAGAGAAATATGGGGAAAATTGGGGAGAAAATTTTAAAATTCGCATGTTTCATTTCTAAAATATCCATTATCTTGCCATTAAATAGAGGTGAGGAATAGAAAAAGAAACCTGGGACTCTTCAGAAGAGATAAAATAGAATCTTGGGAAGGACTGAAACTTCCCATGGAGTAGGTCTTAAACTAAGGACAGTGACTGATACAGTGACTGGCTAAAACTTCCATAAACAAACAGTAGAAACAGAGGAGCAATGATAGGAAGGGAGTGGCGAATATTACGGGGTCATGCTTAAATGCACTCTTATTATAAAGAGATCATCCTTTTATCAGGCAATCAATGTGTCTAATAATGTTTTTTACATAATTAGCAAGAAAGGGAAGGAAAACACCAAAGTCAGCTTTGAAGGAGTGGAAAATTAATTTTAGTTTAGTAGGAAGGTGACTAAAACCTGAACATCTGGATTAAGTAGAAGAACTCTGAAGAAGCTGCCATAGTTATGATAGAAATTTAATTGAATAGGAAAAAAAAAAAACCACCAAAAAACATGTTTGGCATCTTGATCAAGACTGAATGCATCAAGATTTTACAGGAGAAAGAAATAACAGGGTAATGAATAATGACCCTGTGAATTTAGTTGTCTGTTAGTACCATTCCCTGGTGGCTCAGAGGGTAAAGCATCTGCCTGCAATGTGGAAGACCCAGTTCGATCCCTGGGTTGGGAAGATCCGCTGGAGAAGGAAATGGCAACCCACTCCAGTATTCTTGCTTGGAGAATCCCATGGACAGAGCAGTCTGGTAGGCTACAGTCCAGGGGGTTGCAAAGAGCTGTACACGACTGAGCAACTTCATTCACTTCACTAGTACCATGGGAAGAGATTAGATCATTGGGAATACTTGATGAAGCAAGTCCAGAGAAGTTAGATGGCAAAAAAGATCTGCTATGGTAGAGGATCTAGAATTTTCTTTTTAATTCGAGATATTTAAAGAGAACTTTCACATAAGGTAAATTTTCAGATTAGAAAAAGAGTGAATAGCTTGTGTGTAAGGGTGAGCTAAAGATGTGTCTATGTCCAATGAACAATCTCTTACTCTTTGATTTTGCTATTCAAATAAATATGCATAATATGAACAAACTTTGACAGGAAGCACAAGTAAACTAAGTAAAATTTAGCAAGCCACCTAAACAGTCTCAATATACGTTCTTGCTATTGCTGCTGCTGCTGCTAAGTCGCTTCAGTCCTGTCCGACTCTGTGCGACCCCATAGACGGCAGCCCACCAGGCTCCCCCGTCCCTGGGATTCTCCAGGTAAGAACACTGGAGTGGGTTGCCATTTCCTTCTACAATGCATGAAAGGGAAAAGTGAAAGTGAAGTCGCTCAGTCGTGTCTGACTTCTAGCGACCCCATGGACTGCAGCCCACCAGGCCCCTCCGTCCATGGGATTTTCCAGGCAAGAGTACTGGAGTGGGGTGCCATTGCCTTCTCTGTCCTGCTGTTAGAGGGCTTTTTTAAAGAATTGAATGAATTAGATCTAATAATGTGAAAGAAATGATTATATATACTTTCTATATTATATATACATAATTCTTAAAAATATGAAAAATAACTATAGAATAAAACAAGTAAAGTGCCATGTTTCTATTCATTATTCATTTTTAATAGTATTGATAGGAACACAATTTAGTAACCTAAATATCACTCATTCTAGTAGAAAAATGGAGTAAATTATTGCTGGACCTCCTATTCCTTATAGAAATAACATCTGTGAACACTAAGACTTTTATCAACTTCAGGATATTTGTGCACATGTGCTAAGTCTCTTCAGTTGTATCCAACTCTCTGTGACCCTATGGGCCATAACCCACCAGGCTGCTCTGTCCATGGGATTCTCCAGGCAAGAATACTGGTATGGGTTGCCATGCCCTCCTCCAGGAGATCTTCCCAACCCAGGGATTGAACCTGTGTCTCTATGCCTCCTGCATTGACAGATGCTTTCTTGACCACTAGTGCTACTTGGGAAGGCTGGGCATGTGCTAGCGAGTGTTAAAATAGAATACTTTAAAATTACAGGAATCACAGTCCTGGTCAGTGATCTTTCTGTTGCCTTCTAATTTGTATGTGCTGATAGGTAAATTCTATGTTATTAGCACAATGCATATTTTTTGATGACACAAAATGCAGTCTTACCTGTATTAATTATCCCTAGAAGAACTTATGGGATCTGAATCAGTAGAATATCAATTTTATTTTTAATAGTTAAAAAAGTATGAAACAGTAGTATTTCAGTTCCTTGTACTGGATTTTAGAATCTGAACTGTTCGAATTTTGGCATCATAGATCTCCATATTCTTTCCAGAACCTCATAGGATAAAAATTTTCTCATCTTATGAGAGAGCAGATGAAAAGAAATACATATGTAGCAATATCTGAAAAGCATTTAATTTTCTCTTTCAAATAAAACAGTAACTATACTCACTGTATAAAACCTAAAGATATGAAGAAGGAAACAAAATTCTCAGTTTCAACCGCTGTTAATAACGGTTCAGTTGTTCAGTTGCTAAGTTGTGTTCAACTCTTTGCAACCCATGGATTGCAGCCCTCCAGACTCCTATGTCATCCACTATTGCCATGTCTACATATGGAGCATGTTCAGTTCAGTTCAGTTGCTCGGTCGTGTCCGACTCTTTGTGACATCATGAACCACAGCACACCAGTTCTCCCTGTCCATCACCAACTCCCAGAGTTTACCCAGACTCATGTTCATTGAGTCGGTGATGCCATCCAACCATCTCATCCTCTGTCGTTCCCTTCTCCTCCTGCCTTCAATCTTTCCCAACATCAGGGTCTTTTCAAATGAGTCAACTCTTTGCATCAGGTGGCCAAAATATTGGAGTTTCATGTAGTTGGCCTCAACTGTGCCCGGCTCTTTGCGACTCCATGGAGCCTGGTGGGCTCCTCTGTCCATGGAATTTTCCAGGCAAGAATATTGAAGGGGGTTATATCTACATATACTCCCTTCTTATCTCCATATCTCCATATAGTTCATTCCTATCTCCACATCTGTATATATATATATCCCCTTCCAATATTTGCATCTTATGTGTATGTAACTTAGTTCTATGCGTAGGCATGTATTTTCTACATTTATATAGTGGAGATTACACTGAATACAAATCTTTACTTCCTACATCTTTGGATAGCTCATAATATGAGATATTCTGACATTATTTTAAAAAAGAGGCCCTTCATAAGTGTTTCTATATTTGCTATAGAATTCTATTTGGGGATTATGTCCTAATTTATTTAACTAAACCTCTGCCATTGGGCATAAGTCCATATATCATTCATGAAAAATATTTTCTGATTACAAAAAAGAAAAAAAAATCTCTGAGAAAAGTAGACTAAAAGTCTAATTAAATAGTAAATTATTCAAATTTATTGTGTAGGATGATTTCTAGTTTATAAAATTTTAAGAGCATTTTGAAGCCTCTCTCTCTCTTTTTCTTTCTCTGGGCTCCCCTGGTAGCTCAGATGGTAGAGAATGCAATGCAGGATATGTAAGAGATGTAGGTTCAATCCTTGGGGAAGATCCTCTGAGAAGGGAATGGCTACCAACTCCAGTATTCTTGCCTGGAGAATTCTATGGAGCCTGACAGGCGACATTCCATAGAGTTGCAAAGAACTGGACATGACTGAGCAACACACACACACACACACACGTGTGTGTGTGTGTTCATATATATATATATGTGTGTGTTTACTATAATTACTAGTCAATAAACGCCAAAGACTATAGCTAAATTTGTAGTTCAGAAACTCAACACACTGATTAGCCATTTTGCCTCAGTAAACAATACTGAAATGTTTTTAGTCAGTAAACATTTCACTATCTGGGATACTGGACAGAACTTTTCCAGGATTTTCTAGTTCTGGAGAAATATTTGAAAAGGCTCAGCACTTTGAACAGGCAAGATTCAATAAGTAAACTTTAATAAGTGATCAGATCCATCCCATTAGATAAGAGCTTTACTTATTCAAGAAACAAAAGTTAGCAACTTCACCTTATACTCAAAACAAGGAGTCAAACAAAAAGTCAATCTGAGAGGCAGACAATTAATCGTGACTTATGTAACTGGTAAGTCTGAAAAATTGTGCTCCTGAATATTTAATGAAAAAATAACAACCATTCAGAGACTATGGAAGCCTAATACCAGCTACATGATGATGATTAAACTTTAACAAGGGTTCTCTTTCTACATCCCACCTCTACCACTTTAAGCAATGTGTCTTTAGATTATGTAACCTAACCTCTTTATTGTTCATCTTTAAAATGGGAAAATCCTCCTGGGTTGACTAAAAATTTTAAATGAATAAAATAAAGTATTTACTACAGGGCCTGGTCCAGAATGAGTATTTACAGAGTAAAGTGTGTGTGTCTATATATATATATATAGACACACACAGACACACAAAACTGGAAAACTGAAAGCAAAATGAATTATACTAAAATTATTCATATTTCAATATATAATGCTTGGGCATATATTGGTATAAAGAAATAGTCAGATGTTTGCATCTATATGTAGAAGCACTGTGAACACGACAGCCTTAGGATGTAGACTGATGCAGGTATCATTGATTCCAATACGAAAAGTGATACCTTGGTCTGCGATGTGATCTGAGTAAAATGAAGTACAATTTTACCTTCTTTTACAAGGTACTTGCATAGTAAGAATTACTCTGGAAAACAGAACTAGCTTCTAAGCTCAAATAGACAGATTTTTGTTTTTTCATGAGTTCTCAATGGGATATTTGAAATGACTACTCCAGAGTAGGACACGACTGAAGCGACTTAGCAGCAGCAGCAGCAGCAGCACAAGACATGCAGCATTTCAGGTTTCTATCCAGTAAATGCTAGTGGCAGTGCTGCTTCAATAATTACAACAACCAAAATCCCTCTACAGAATTCTGAAGTCTGCTGAAGAGCAGTGATTCTCATTTTTCACTTGTTACTGACAGCCCTAAGGAGCCTTTGAGATATTTTCATTCCAACAGTATCCTCAATGAAAGTATGATGGCACAGATACACAGATGTAATAGCTTTGCACATATAAAAGTACTTTTTCCACCCCTTACCCCCTTGATCAAACTTTCTCCCATTTGGGGGTGAAACATTCTCCATAGAGAATGCCTGTCTTAGGAGGACTAGACCACCCTCATTGAGAATCACGGAGAAAGAACAGTTTCTGGTGCCAGAACTGTGTCAGGCCTGCCCTCTGGTCTCCTCTGATCAGTAACATATCCCCATGTCTGTGGCTGTGGGCATCAGAAAGTTCTCTAAAACAGAAGTCGATAGGGAAATATGAGATGCTGTCAGTTTGAATATGTATATAACCAAAGAGGTACTATAAAGGTGTTAGATCATTTTCACTCTTGAGCTCAAACTCCTCCCGTGACCTTCCATTCCATTTAGATTAACATCTGGAAGCCTTACATGGGTTTATAATGATCCACATGATCTGTTCCCACTTCAACCTCCTTCTGACTTCTGGACACACTGACTTCTAGGCCTGCTCCTGTGAACAAGCCAGGCATACTCTTCATAACCAAAGCTTTGCATTTACTCTTCCTTCTTTTTGGAACACTTTACCTTTGGATAGGAGCATAGCTCACTCACTTCTTTCAGGTCTGTTAATTTGCTCAGTGAGTGACTATATACTGATTAAATATATATTTTGAAATCACAGGTGATTAGGCACATTCTGGCATGTACATGTTGACTTATGAGGACTGCCAGAATACTTCAAATTACTTATAAACTGAAAATGACCACATATCTAGCACTCTATAAAACTTGCCTTAAAAAACATCAAGATTGTTTTTAATAGGAGAAAAATCTGATGCTTTCAGGTTGCCAGGAGAGCCTGGCTCCTTGCGTTGAGAATAAATGAAAGGTGTTTCATATTTTTCCACCTGTAGTCATTTTCATTTTCTCTTTACATAACACTACACGAACATGACTATGAAACACACTGACATTGTCTTTTGTTCTGCAAATTGTGACAGATTTTTACAGATGTTTTCCAAACGTAATCCCAACAGGACATTAAAGACCTGAGTAGCTGATTCCATCACACAAGATTCTTGTGTACTCAAGCAGAACTCATAATCCTTAGGTTTATTGGGTGCACATTTGCCCCTGGTTTTATACTTAATTACTTATTCAGAAAAGCTTGCTGTGTGTGGATCAGTTCTCCAGATTATGTCACTAAGTGTAAATTTATCTCAGAATGCAGTAAATGTGAGTTCTCAGCCAATCTTTTAAATTAGAAAAATATTGCCATCAGTTATAGTAAATTCAACATTTTGCATTATTTCCTGGACATAAAAGCCAAAATCTTAAAATATTTTTTCAGGTTTTTCTATCAGTTTCCTGGGTCACTCTATAAGAAATGTACCCAAATAGCCCCACAACACACACACACATTTACACACACAGACAACAACTGCGTACTTAGCAAATGATGATACCAGGGGAATATATGTTCTAATTGCATTATTTTTGGTAGAAATCTGGCAAAATGTTGTATATGAATCCCTAAAACTAGGGACCCACCACATTCCAGATCTTTTCTATGTGAGAAGATTTTTTACTTCCTTTCCCCTCAACATATTCAAAATTTGTACTTCTATTTTGAATGTTTTAAGTTATAACTCTTAAGACAACCTTTCATAATAATAAAATTCAGTTGTTTTCTCCATCTAAGTATTAGTAACGTAAGTTTTAAAGATGAGAACTTGATTTTATAGCATTTATAATTGAATATCATTATGTCATTTTATGGGGCTTCCCTGGTGGCTCAGTGGTAAAGAATCCTCCTGCCAATGCAGGAGACATGGGTTCAATCCCCGATTTGGTAAGATCCCACCTGCCACGGAGCAACTGAGCCTGTGCTCTAGAGCCCATGAACTGTAACTACGGAGTCCATGTGCCACAGCTACTAAGCCCATCACTCTAGAGCCCATGCTCTGCAACAGAAGCCACTGCAATGAGAAGCTTGAGCACAGCACCCTGAGAGCAGCCTTCATTTGCTGCAACTACACAAAAGCCTGTGCAGCAATGAAGGCCCAGCACAGCCAAAAATAAATAAATAAAATTATTTTAAAAATGTGAATTCGATCTGCTTTCTTCATCATCAGAAGCGTTTAATAATAGAGGAGGAAAAACTAAGTCCTTTGGACAAGGGCTAATAGTGCATACACATTTTAGACAATGAAGAGAAATGGCAACCCACTTCAGTATTGCCTGGAAAATCCCCTGGACAGAGAAGCCTGGCAGGTTTCAATCCATGGGGTTGCCAAGAGTCGGACATGACTTAGCAACTAAAGCACTAAAATTTGCAGCTTAGTATTAAGTTCCTGAAAGAATTTAAATTATGTTAAATACTCATACATATCCAATGTATGCTTGCAAAGTGTAGCCCTGTCATGAATGAATGACCAGTGAAGTCAATATATTTTAACAATGTCAGAAAAAGGAGAAGGGTAAGAACTATGACACTTTGCAAATAAAACCAAGTGATCTTCAATCGTTTCTAGCCCATAAGATGAAAATATATGTCAATAAAAATAAAGTGAATTCTTGGCAAAAGACAGAGTATTCCGATTTCTCTCATTTCCTTTAAGAGGCAATCCTGGCATCATTTATGGGTACCCTAAGTGCTCTTTCAAATAAGTTTTCTGAAAGAAATAATCATAGTTATCTGAATGTTATATATGCATATTATATCATATATATATACATATGTATTATATATACATATGTGTGTGTGTGTGTGCATGAATGTGCATACATGTAGAGGACACATTTGTTTGATTTCTAATTAATATTTGTTAAACACATTTGACTCTCTTTTTCATTTCATAATTATTTGATATATGATCTATTGTTTATTGTGTCTTTAATTTTTGAGGGTATAAATCTCAAAATACAAGATAATTTTCTTTCTCAGCACTTATACATATAAATTTACAATAGATTCAGAAAAAGTATACACAAGTAAGATTAAATTTGCATCCCAATTTTTTCAGTCTGGAGAGAAGTTTTAATTCCATTAGAAATACATTCTCCAGTTTTTTATTTATTTATTTTAAAACAGGTTTTAAATTTTATTTTATTTTTAAACTTTACAATATTGTATTAGTTTTGCCAAATATCAAAATGAATCTGCCACAGGTATACCTGCATTCCCCATCCTGAACCCTCCTCCCTCCTCCCTCCCCTACCCTCCCTCTGGGTCATTGCAGACCATAATAGACATATATCAGCATTCCTTCACTGTCACTGTTACATTTTCTTACTGCATACGGTGATCTGGGCTCTATACCAAGCAAGTAATGTGCTCTCAGGAAAGAGCTTTCCTCCTTTTGGTGAGATTCCAGAGAAGTATGTGCAGTAAACAGTAAAAAAGGAATTTTCAGGGGAATAAAAATTTAATAATCCCAACTGTTGTTGTTTTTAGTCACTACGCTGTGTCTGACTCTTTTGTAACCCCATGGACTATAGCCTGCCAGGCTTCTCTGTTCATGAGATTTCCAAGAATCCTGGAGTGGGTTGCCAGTTTCCTTCTCCAAGGGGATCTTCACGAACCAGGGATCAAAACTGTGTCTCCTGCTTTGTCAGGCAGATTCTTTACCAGTGAGCCATCAGGAAAGCCCAATAATCACAATACCAATATTAATAATCATTACAACACTGGAATAGGAATCAATATTTGAACATCTGTGTACCCAAACTTTATGATCAGTGTGGTAAATCTTCACAATTTTTTTGGGGGGGAAATGTTATCCCCACTTAACAAATAAAAACAGAGACCTAGAGAGATTATGTCAGTTCTCACAACATACATGTAGGTTGAAAGATTGGATTAGGATCTTGGTATGTCTGTTTCTGGGAGAAGGCAATGGCACCCCACTCCAGTACTCTTGCCTGGAAAATGCCATGGACAGAGGAGCCTGGTAGGCTGCGGTCCATGGGGATGCTAATAGTTGGACATGACTGAGCGACTTCACTTTCATTTTCACTTTTATGCATTGGAGAAGGAAATGGCAACCCACTTCAGTGTTCTTGCCTGAAGAATCCCAGGGATGAGGGAGCCTGCTGGGCTGCCGTCTATGGGGTTGCACAGAGTCGGACACGACTGAAGTGACTTAGCAGCAGCAGCAGCAGCATGTCTGTTTCTAGGCATATCTGTCTACTCTAACTCTGTATATAATGATTTTGAAACATATTGGAGACTTCTTAACTGTTCTCCCTAAAATTAAATTTGGGGTTGGACAGACCATCATTTACTCTAAATTTGCATTACATTTCATGAGGAAATTATTTTGATGATTATTTTCATGATGGCTTCATTTATTAAGAAAGAAATTTCCTTGGCAGTGACTGATGAAATTTCTGGCAGAACTCATGACCTTCTTGCCCATAAGTTTTGTTCAGGTCACAGTGCTACTCTATGATATTTAGCCATTAAATGCTTCAGATTATTGTCTTCAAAATGTCTTCAAATTATCACTCATTCTCCCTGAATCCACTTCTCAACTGTACAGGCCTACATCACAAAAACCCCCATTTCTGCCCTCTGTTTCTATTTCACTGTGATTAGTAAATGTAACAAAGCTAGAAATTTTAATGCTAGCAATTTTGTGAATTTCTTTCTTCATGGTGAAAATGAGAGATGAATCAAGACTGTACTACTTTTGAGCCTGCTCAGCATTTTATTACATTATTTAAACATATCAAACTGACATATAGTGTGAGAATCTTAGTGGTGAGAGTGTTAAACAGATTCATAGAAGAGAATGTGGCTACTTTGGCAGGGATTTTGAACCAGTTAGAGCAGTAATATATTCATTACCACATTTCTTTGGGCACACTGTTCTGCTTTATCACACTGTCCAAAACTAACTGAGCTCTAGCACACACAAAAAATTTAACACTTCTGTAACCTAAGAACAATTTCAAATGACAAATAACAGGTCGTTTCTAAGGAGGATTAGTGAACAGTAAAGTCTTGAACTTGTCTCTTTTCAAAATAGCAAGCTTACAAAGACATTATATTCTTAGGTGTGTTTTTACTATACCCTTGGGCTAAATTTTTATGAGTTTAAATATCTAATTTAAAATCAAAGTCAATCGGAAAATAGTAGTCAACTGACAGAAATAAGCTACATGGCCAAATTTGTTGGCTCACATCTGCACCATAAAATGAGAAAAATAAAATTTTATAGACTCCCTATTTCTCAGTGTCCTTCAAATTTATAAATAGATTTATTAGAACCAAAATATTATATTGGAAATTGTTACAGATGAGACAGTTAAAATCATTGTGCTGGAATAATTTAGAGTCATTTCTCTGTGGCAAAAGCCAGGATGAATGTTGGATTTACCAAACCTGAGGTTATAGACATTGATCTTGTGCATCCTCTCAGATTACACACTGTTTTATAATCCCTGTTCACACTTAATTTCTATCATTTTTATCAAAATGGAATCAAGGTTGTCATTTCTTTAATTATTTTCAAATTCTGCTACCATGGAATTTTAACCTTTCAATATGGAATGATTTGAGAAAGGATTACCTGGGAAATTGCTTTTCTATTCATGTGTGTGTGACAGCTGAGTTCAGCTGTTTCCTTAAGCATCCATGGAACAGCTGAGTGCTTTCTCCTGGTCCCCAGATTTGAGACTAAGGGAACTTGAGGCAACAAAGTTACACTGGAATGTATATGATCAAGGAATCTACTTTCTCTTCATTTGCTACAGCTTCAAGTTATTGACCTTTGTGACACACATATAAGCAAAGTCATCTTCTATAACCCCTATCCTCGCTACCTAAGGCTGTTTATATTGGCATAATTACCATAATTGTGTGTTACAGGCTCAGTGCAATATAAAACACAAAATGGGCAGTCTCCAAAGTGACGTTTCAATCTTTCAAACTTAACTAATTGTAAAGTTCTGATCTGTTCCATGATGTTTATATTTATCCTCAGAGAACAGACCTAGAGATCTGGAGATACAGAAAGGAAACAAAGTTAATTTTGTCTTTGCTCTAGAGTTCCTTAGGAGTAGACAAAA
This sequence comes from Bison bison bison, assembly GCF_000754665.1. Classification (NCBI taxonomy): domain Eukaryota; kingdom Metazoa; phylum Chordata; class Mammalia; order Artiodactyla; family Bovidae; genus Bison; species Bison bison. Next base: position 2,615,200 of record NW_011494772.1, on the reverse strand, counting down.
TGATTTGGTGTCAGCAAATAAAAACAGCTCATATTCTGCCATCAGCTGAACTTGGTTTTCTGAACACTCTAATATTGATTGAATAGGAAGGGGCCAGGAAGAACAGGCCTGTGTTGTTGAATAATTATTTAATTATCCGCTAGGCATACCTTTACCATAACCATTTAATAAAACTAGAATACAAAAAAATTGGCCTTTTAAATATATTATTTTAATAAATGTTAAATGGTTTTAACTTAAGTATATATTGCAGAAACAAGGTAACAAAATAAATGTGAAAGTGTTAGTCACTCAGTCATGTCCAACCCTTTATGACCCTGTGGACTAAAGCCCCACAGCACCTCTGTCCATGGGATTCTCCAGGCAAGAATACTGAAGTGGGTAGCCATTCTCTTCTCCAGGGGATCTGCCCAAATCAGGGATTAAACCTGGGTTTTCTGCACTGCAGGCAGATTCTTTACCATCTGAGCCACCAGGGAAACCTCAACAAAATAAATGCGTATGGGTGTTCAAATTCATTTTTTTTTTCAGTTCTTTTCTTGCTGAACTATTAAAAAGTCTCAAAAAAAAAAAAGTCTCTCTGTACCTTTCTTGTATTAAGAAGTAATAATTTAAATATTATAATTATTATTCTTCACTGAGTTGAATAGAAAGTCCCTAAATTTTCCCACTAAAATTAGGGTCATTTATTTCAGCTATAATTTACAAAGAATTAGTGAAAGGGAACACATTAGTTCTTCCAAAAATATCACACTACAAACGATTGTAGACATGCAACACTATATTTTTCTCCCTAAAATGAAATGTGGTACACTTCCCAGAGTTCCATTATGACATACTATATATCTTTAAAGTATCATGATAATCCTCTTGGGTTTGATGAACTTTACTAATGTAATGTATGAAATCTCCACCCTCTGACTGCATAGGATAACTCAGATGGTGGCAGAAAGGAAAACTTCATCTACAAGGGAATACTGTCAGTTATATGTTATGACATCTGGTTCTATGCTTTTATCATCAAGGAAGCACATTATGCTCTTTCTCTGATAGAGCCCAATCATCCTTGGGCTGCTCACTGGCAAATACTATCAGTTTCTCATGTTTCCAAATGTCTATTTTATACTGTCAGCTTCAGGCTGTGTTTTAGTGAATCTTTAATATTAATCATTCCCTAGGGGTAACTCACTACCTTTACTTTAGCTCAACATAAATCTATTGATTTTTGGTACCAAACGTATCCTCTAATCAATATTGTAAGAATATGTTCCAATTGCCTACAAAAAAAGGAACAAGAAATACTAAAATCTCTTTCCTCAGTAATTTTATATTGTGGATTTCTTCAGTAACTTTATATTATGGATTAAAGTTGTATACTGCTTTAACTGAATGAACATGCTTAGTCCTTTTTCAAGAAGTATTTCTCAAAAATTTATAAATAAATAATTGAGAAAGAGAAGAGATACAGAATACACATTGTTAAACACTGTTTTTCAAAAAAACTGGTAAGCCTATTTAAATGTCTTATAGTTTTACAAAACTAGTTGTTTGAAAGAAGAGTTAAAAATTCTGTCACAGTATTAAGCTCATGGGGAATTGTGTAGCATATACTGTCAATAAAGTGGTGAAGGTGAAACATAAAATTGGAGAAAGAGCAATAGCAGCTAAGTTACTTTTAAAGCTTTTAAAAATTTAATTTAAGTGACTTCAGGGTATCTCTGAAGAACTCTGCCCTCAATAATTCTAATAGTACAAAATTTTCTACAATAAACAGTTGTCCTGGGGCCAGTGACCAAAGTAAAGAAGCAAATGTTTAAAAATAACTGTAGAGAGTTCCTTTTAAAATGTGATGGGCAGTTAAAAATAACATATCAAGATAAGAAATAAACCATGGTATACTTATGGACAGATTTTTTTTCTTTCCAGAGGATAGAAGATTTGACAATCTTAAAGTGACTCTACAAACTAGAGACTTATTTTTTTCTTCTTTTCTTTATAAAAAACCTTTTAAATTAATCTAAAGCATCAGATTTATATTATGCTATGTCTATGATGCAGTCTTTTCCTTGGATGATATGGCTGGCTTAAAAAAATATTATTTTTTTAATTTAAAATAAACATTAAGTCTAAAAAGTATTTTTTTAAAGTAGAGGTTAAATATAATCACAATATCTAATAGAAATTTCTAATTTGGAGCATTTCCTTTTAATTTAATTTATCTTCATACATTATGCAGTCAATATATATTCATTGGATAAATATATTTCCTTGATTCTTTACTAAAACAAGGGAAACAAACAATAACAAGATAGACTGAATTCTTGCCTTCTTGGAGTTTATATTCTATTGGTGGAGAAATAAATATATTAAAAAATTTATATGAGATAAAGTTAGATAAAGGTAAGTGCTATTAAAAAAAACATAGATGATTGAGAGCTACATGGCATTCAGTTCTTCTTTATCTAGGAAGTTTCTTGTGAGTTCTTTTTTTGAGTCATAATATATATAAATCTATTTTTTGTACAGCCTTTTTACCAAATGTTTCATTTTAAGCATTTTCTTAGTTGCTATTTTTTAAAACTTACTTTTAATGTTTGAGAATGACTACATTTCCCAGCATCTACTCTACTTAACCTTTCCATATTTTACATTTATATATTTTTTGTAATATTTAATATTTTGAAAGATTTCTTTGTACATAAATACTTTTGTCAAAGAATAAGGTCAAATTCAGTAATTTTAAATATTCCAAAGAACTTACATAAATGATATATTAATTTACTCTCAAATGTTTGAAGAATCCATTTATTTAAGCGAATAATCACTGAGTCTTTACAATGTGTCAGAAACTCTACTAAAAACTGAAAATGATACAAAGAGCTTCTTCCTTGAGTTCACAATTTCAAGAAATAGACAAATTTATAAACAGATTTAAAAACTAAATAAATACTAAAATTATCAAATTTTAGTTACTTTAAAAAATGTAAAGTGAAAGTGAAAGTTGCTCAGTCCTGTCGGACTCTTTGAGGCTCTATAGACTATACAGTCCATGGGATTCTCCAGGCCAGAATACTGGAGTGGGTAGCCTTTCCCTTCTCCAGGGGATCTTCCCAACCCAGGGATTGAACCCAGGTCTCCATCATTGCAGGCAGATTCTTCACCAGCTGAGTCACAGAGAACTACCCCCTCACCCCCAAAACAATAACAACAAAATTGTAATCAATGGGAAAAAACTGAAAGCAACAGAAACACTTAAGTGCATTTTAAGTCTCTCAAAAAACATATGCATTCTATTTTGAAGTAGAAGATAGTCTTTAACAATCTCTAAAATCTTTTTAGCTTTTAGAAGTCTATGAATAGAAAGTGACCAAAAAATAAAAAGATGAGTACAATGTCTGTTATATGCAACACAAAATATAAATTTCCTTAGACTTGAAGATCCATGCCCAAATCTGTGACTTGACATTCTTTGAAAATTAGAAACTCTGAGATTTCTTACTTTGACTTTTATCACTGCCATTCTAAATTTATTATATAACTCTCACCTAATTAGGAAGTTGAGTATCCCTCTAAATATATTCACAGATTCTCCCAATGGATGCATATTAAGTTGATTATGAGCTTTCTGTCACAATTTAGTCATCATTGGGAGTCAATTGATCTGTAAACCAACAGGAATTGTCTTTGGTGAGAAATTCTCAGTAGATTGCCTCTGCTCTTCTCACCCAAACTCTTCAACACAAGGGTATGCTTGGATCACTCATTTTTGTGTTTCTTGAGGGCTTATTTGAAAAGAAAAGGTTAAAGCACGAGTTTAAGATGTTGAATTGCCCTCTGCCTCTTCCGTGTTCTTTTGGGCATTGAAGATCACCATGGTCATCATAATACAGGGAATCACAGTTCCATAACCTCTTGAGAAGTCAAATAATTTTAAAGCAGAAAACTGGGCCTCTACATTAGGACAATTGGTTTGTCAAATTCCACCCATTTTATTCAACCCATCTCCATCCCCCAATTTTTCTAAGCATTATTTTCTTAAAAATATATTTTTTCGAAATTTTGAACCATACTGTGCTAATGTTATTCTAAAGATATTTATTTGCATCCATATAGAACAAAGACTTTGGGAGTGTCTACATGAAGGAAGTAACATTTCAAGTATTCTCAAAAGGTTTCATTTTGAGGTTATTGTTTTAAAAATGGACCCAGAGTTGACTCAGCAACTGGGATTTCCCACAGTCAGACTGTACTCTAAGGGAGCTTTGTGCTGTGGAAAGAACACTGAATTAGAAGTCTAAACATGGTCTAGAGAGTTGTGTCTATAACTTAACCAAGTGAATATTCTGGAGCAAGTAATTTAACTTTTTGGTATATAGGTTTCTTTTTCTTTAAACAGGAGTAGTCATACCTATCCTAGCTAATGATGAGATTACTGTAGATACATTTTCATATAATGGACATGAAAAGTAAGGCTAGATATAAGGTTATAAAAATTATAACAAATATTGTGAGCTAGACTAATTATATTTAAGCCCAAAGTGTGGAATGAAATTGATGACTCTTGGACTTTGAGGATGAATGAATTCCTCTTCATATTCTCCAATGGGGATGCAAAATTTAGATTTCATGGTGCCACCTTGGAACAGTGAGGGAGAACATCAAGACAATCTTCAAGTCCAGAAAAGAAATGGTCAATAAAATTAGTCATGTTATTTGTGAAATGTATGATTATCAGATGTATATGTATGTCATTTCTGAATCATAAGAAGAAAAAAAAGAGATTAAAGGAAAAATAAAGGACAAAGAGAAAGGAAGATAAAAAGCCAGCAATAATTGATTACTGAGAAATTCAACTGGAGACTGAGCAAATTGAATCTATAACTCTGCCAGCTTACCCGGCTTACAGTCCCCATTGATCTATCCATTAGAGCACTCCATGTAAGTAAAACAAAACTGTAAATCGGCCAATGGCATGATTAAAGCAAAAGTCATAAGCTTCACAATTAACTCTAAGGTTACTTGAATCTTCTCAATTGTACTTTCAGTAAAATAGGTTCATTGGTACACTTCCTCTGAGCACTCAACGATATTCTGAAAGAAATATTCCCCTTCTCCAAGCAGATTCCTTGGTCTTCTATATTCTTTTTTTGAAGAGAGATATAGAGAAGAGGAACACATCTATTTCTATCTTGGAGAAGAGCAATATAGCTACATCTAAGCTTTCCACACACACACACACACACACACACACAACCAGTAGGACACTTCCACCTACAGTGGCCTATTGGAGGGTAAAAGTAGAAAAGACAGTGGCTCAGTCTGGCCAATTAACTCAGAGAGAAACAAATGTCATATCCATTTCCTTCTCCTGTAATAATACTAGAAATGGATTCAGTTCTAAAACTAAAATAGTAGTTTAGATACTATATGGCTTAAATACATAGACACATTTAGTGAAATTGGAGGTCTTTCATTTCCATAGAGAGAAAATAAAGACGTTAATGACCCTAAAGAGTAATATATTTATTAACCCACAATTCCCAGTTATAAAGCATAAACTCAAGTTATTCAAATCAAAGCACCTATGACATTTGCTGTTTCTAAGTTTCCTTTCTTATTACCCTCAGAACAAAATACTTACATGTAAAAGATCGTATTACATAGCTAGCATTGGAATATCTACAAATGTGAGCAACATGTTTGAACTTTATATAGAAGAGCTAAACTTAACTTCCATATACAGCATTTGGATCTATCTGCTCAAAGTCTCGACAGTCTCAGGAACTGTAAGAGTTAACTAGAAAAGCCAAGCAAAAGTCTTGCAATGAAATCCAGAACAATATTGCAGATGTGTGGAGCCTACAGAAGGTGGAGCCCATTTATTCTGCATGCATATTTAATGTGTAAAATGATTTTTAAGTCTTAAAACAACCTCTTGGAAATGCTATGAACTGCAAAGCTAGGCGAACCCGATGCATTCCTAAATATAAAGAGGAGAGAAAGAAATGCACCAAGAGTAAAAATTCCTGGTTACTCACGATTCTTTTCACCTCTCCACCTTGATCCAGCTTTCATTCTGCCTGAGACACCCACAGGAGAAGTTATTTCTGCCATCAAGAGCAGCAGCAGCAACAGTACAGCCATGCCAGGTAAAAATAACCTCTAAGGAGAGTCCTGTCACAGACGAACCTGAAGGCTTTTACTGGGAATAGAAAACCCTGGAGCCAATCCTGTCATTTTATTCAGCAGAAATGCAAAAAAGGCTGTTTTTCCCATAAATTTTCAAAACGCAGGTATGTTCTCATCAGGCTTTCCATTTGAATTATTCAGGGAATGTTAAAAAAATTAGAAAGGATGTAAAACCTTCCTCTAGACATAAGCAAAATGTCAGGAGAGATGAGCTGACAATTTTCTCTGGTCTTTTCTGCAGCTATGAATTCCTAACCTACCCTTGCCAACTCTCACTTGTTCCAAATGTTTGTCAACATTTTTCATAGCACGATAAAAGGAAAGAGCTGAGATTTCAGCATTTTCCCACCTACCCATTCTGTACCACAGATTATAGTACTTGACAAATCTGAATATTTAATTTTGGCACTGCAAACACACCTCATTTCAAATAGAGGTGGTTGTTAAGGAAAAGAAAAAAAAAAAAAACAACTCTGCTTTTTCTCAAAGCTCTATCTAATGTCTTGGAGAAGGGATTAGATATATAAATATCTGCTGCTAAGACATGATAAAAATACTTCTGAAAAGGGGGAGTGATAAACAATTATCTTTCCTACTTAGCTGTACTATGTAAATTATATATTCAAGGACTAATGTAAAAAGACAGTTTTCAAAAAATACCCCAGACCCACGAAGCAGGCAAATGTAATGTACATTGTACATTCAAAGATTATCTGCATTTCATTATAAACACTTGTTTGTTTATAAATACATATTGGTATATTCCATCTCTCTTGTTTCCTGCAGAATGATTTTTATCACCTTGTGAGCTGAGCAGATATTTGAGCAAATTAGTCTTCTCTGTTTTACAATTAAGTCTATTTCCCATAGGTAAATTGCAGTATTGTCTATTGTCATGAGTGTTTTGAAACTGTACCAATATGAGAAATTTGTTTTGCTTTGGGGAAAAAATTATTCTTTAATAATAAAAATAATGTAAGGCTTCTTGGAGCATTAGAGAATAATATGCATACGTTTATTTTAACAAGCATATAAATCTATTTTAGGATACCTTTAAACACATAATATTTTACAACCTGACCTAATTCTACAGTTAAATAGTTCACACAGCTGCCAAAACATATTTCTAAAACACATGCCTGAGAATATGCTGTTTACTGTTAGTCCTCTAGACTGCAGCAGAAGAGGGAAAAAGTCTACAGAAGCCAAGCAAGTAACATAAACCGGTGAAACAGGCTGGGTGGGAGACAAGAAGGAGAGGTGGGGATTGTGGCTCTGTGCAGAGAAAGCCTCGTGAAAGGTGGCTTCTGTCATTCAAGCTCAGATGAATGTCGCCATGACACATGCAGATTCTGGGTTGCTGGATAGTTGAAGTTTTTAACAGAAGCTAGAAATTCAGATTATTATGAGGAATCTCCTGGTTATTAAAGCAAAAGTGATACAACTCTAAAATTCTTAACTAGTCATATAAAGCAGAACATGCTGAATCTGGTTCTAACTTAAATTTTCTAGACTCACTGATCAAGACATAAATGCCTATAACTTGTCAGATATATCATTAATAGAAAACATCCACAAAATAAGCTCATAGTTTAAAGGGATAGACATTTAAACATAATTTTCCATGCTGTCACTTTCTTTCCTTGGTTATTAGTATTTCAAGATGTTCCAAACAGGAAATCCTACTTAAATATATTCTATTTCAGTTGAAATCAATTATAATCAAATAAAAGCAGCACCTTAATCTCCTATAATTCACACTATACTAGTGAAAGTGCAAAGCTCACATTGTCGATTAACTTTGTCTATTAACATTGTCTATTAACAAGAATTGGGAGATCATCAAGAAGGAATACTTACAGATAGGGCTGTGCATTGACTTATATGTTCTCATTTGCTTTCCACAGCCATTAATATTACAAGATGTTTTAGATCAATAAGGGTGTCCCTGGTAGCTCAGCTGGTAAAGAATCTGCAATGTGGGAGAACTGGGTTCAATCCCTGGGTTGGGGAAATCCCCTGGAGGAGGGCATGGCAACCCAGTCCAGTATTCTTGCCTGGAGAAATTCCCGTGGACAGGGGAGCCTGGTGGGCCACAGGTCATGGGGTTGCATAGAGTTGGACACAACTGAGTGACCAAGCATATAGATCAATAGGAAATTCTAGCTACATTCTATGGAGAAGGCAATGGCACCCCACTCCAGTACTTTTGCCTGGAAAATCCCATGGATGGAGGAGCCTGGTAGGCTGCAGTCCATGGGGTCGCTAGAGTTGGACACGACTGAGCGACTTCACTTTCACTTTTCACTTTCATGCATTGGAGAAGGAAATGGCAACCCACTTCAGTGTTCTTGCCTGGAGAATCCCAGGGACGGGGAAGCCTGGTGGGTTGCCGTCTATGGGGTCGCACAGAGTTGGACACGACTGAAGCAACTTAGCAGCAGCAGCAGCAGCTACATTCTAAGACCAGCTTTCAAGCCTGCAAACTTTCTAACATAAAGGCAGTAAAGATGGGTTTGTCTGCTCTAAAATAACAAACTGATACAAAGTCAGTTATTTGACAGTCACATCCTAAATTCCATGTCTGTAACTATTTCAACTTAAAACATTAAATAGGCAAAGTGCACTTCTGCACCTTCTTTTCTTTCCTGTCCCAAACTCTCCTTCCACTTGGCTATATAAACGTACTCTAGTGTGAGTGGATGGAGGTGAGCAATCTCATTCTTCCTAAATGAAACTGATCAGTACCCTCATGTCAACTAAACTGATAAATAAATCCTGACTCATGGAAATTAATGGGAGCAGTCAAAAACTCCTGCTATCCATTTATGCACCATGTTTCCTGAGTACCTGACATGTGTCAGGCAGGGGGCTAATTAGTGAGGAGTTGCAATGAATCAATTGATGTAGTTGTTGCCCTCATGGAGCTGATGTTCTTGTGAGTGGAAATAGACACCATATAACAAAATCCTACTGTCAGACACATAGCTATCCAAAATGTCGCTATCATTTCTAATCAGATAGGGAAAGAATGTAGAAACTTGAATGTGGTGAAAAATAATACAAATCTAAAAAATAAAGCCTTTAATCCAGTGAGAATTGGCATATCTGTCCACAATATATAAAAGGCATTATTCTTATATAAGGAATATTTAAATTAAATAAAGAATAATGGCTATGCTGTGGCAAATGGATTTAGAAAGATAAGAGTTATAATTGGAAAGCCACTTAAAGGTTATTGCAACAGTTCAGGCAAGAAATGACAATGGCCTAGGGTTCTGGAGTAGAGATGGACAGGTGGATAGATTTGAAAGAAATAAAACTGATAAAACTTGTTGCTTTTTGTTTGAGAAATATGCACCTGAAGTGTCAGCTATATAGTGTCACCCAAGCCTGTGAAATATTAGTGTCTACTTATTGAACTATATAAGTCAACAATAACGTGTGATGTCTTTCTTCATCTTTTACAGGAGAATGGACTTGTCTAAGGGGTTCCCAAGCGGCACTAGTGGTAAAGAACCCGCCTGCCAGTGCAGGAGACGTAAGAGACACAGGTTCGATCCCTGGGTCCAGAAGATCGCCTGAAAGAGGGCATGGCAGCCCACTCCAGTATTCTTGCCTGGAGAATACCATGGACAGAGGAACCTGGCAGCTACAGTCCGTAGGGTTGCAAAGAGTCGGACACGACTGAAGTGACTTAGCACACATGCACTTTTTCAGAGGAAAATAAACCAACTACAACTGCAGATGCTAGTAAAAGATACAATTTATTCCTATGACAGTTTGCAAATTGTTTGTATAAACATGACCTCCCATAATCCCTAAACCAGTTTTGTGGCAATAGGCTGATTGTTCATACATTTTCAGTTAAAAAAAAATGCTCAATAAACAAGTAAAAGCAAAAACAGCTAAAGTTTGAGAGGTCAAAATTCTTTTCCAACATACAAGATCTAGATTAGAAAATGGCAGGGTTTCTGGGGTGGCTTTAAAATATTTCCAGAAATTCTTTAATATTCCTTCCTTCAAGGAGAGGACACGAATGTCCAGTCCTGAGTAGGGACAGAGAAGCCACTGAAAATAAAGTGAAAGTTATGGTGTGACTCGGGCTATGTTGTGAAAGACACTGAGATTTCCTTTCCCTGCTACTTCTCTCTCCTTTCGATCTTCAGTCTAGTAATCCAGCTGTCACATTGTACAGAAACTTAGGCAGCTTATGCAGAGGCTTACAGATAAGGAACTGAGGTTATTAATCAGCAAGCAACTGAGGTCTGCCAACCCCCATGCCAGTGAGCTGATGGACTGTGCCCACTATAGCCTGGCTAACAACTTGACTGCACCTTCATGAGGCCCTGTGCCAGTACCACCAGCTAAGCTGTTCTAGATTCCTGACTTTCAGAACCCACATATGACAACAGATGTTTATCGTTTTAAGATGCTGATCTTCAAGTGTAACTTCTACGCATCAGGAGATAAGTACTATAGCCTGGGTGAGAACAGTCCTCTCATTTCTTTCCATCACAATTACTTCCAAAGCCATGGTTTTGATTCCCACATTAAAAGGCCATGGTAAAGGCCATGGCTGCAATCACAATGTCAAATAATCACATCACTATTTAATTTCATGTACATGAGTGAGGTGGGTGGGTCAGGTGAAAATACATTAATTCAAGGGACATCAACTTGGCGAACTCTTTTCTAATCGGTGCCACAAATTCCTTTTGCTTGATCTATTTGATCAACAAAATGGTTTTGAACATTTGCATTTGCACGTGTTTAGGTCAGGCGCATACACCCCAGTTCACATAGTTCCCAAAGTCCCTAATTTCTCACTCCAGTTAGAGGACCTTGCATATTTAGATTACCAGCCTGGTTTCAGGATTCATTTTATAATCAAATTATCATAAAAGTGTCATCAGTGTCTTCCATAAAATGCTGTATTACATTTTTAGAAAAAATTTCCCCAGCTTTCAGTTCAGTTCAGTCTCTCAGTTGTGTCTGACTCTTTGCGACCCCAAGGATTGCAGCATGCCAGGCCTTCCCCAGCTTTTCTGAGATACAACTGACATATCACATTATATAAGTTTAATGCCTACATGTTGATTTGATACACTTATATGCTGCAAAATGATTACTGTTGAATTAACTAACACCTACAACAAATCAAATAATTACCATTTCATTTTTTCATGACAGCATGTAACATTTATTTTCTTAGCAACTTCCAAGTATGCTTATAAGATAGTAACTATAATCACTGTGTTGTACATTAGATACCTATACCTTATTCATCTTGTAACTGGGCATTTGTACTCTTTGAACAACATGTCCCCCACCCCCACCACCCTTGGTAACCACCAGTCAAGTATCTTTTTCTAGAAGCTTGATACAATGCCATACTTCTAAGAAATATCTGGCTATGAGACCCCAGGACAGCATCTAACACATTGCATGCCCTCAATAAACATTTCATGTAAGTAATTCATTGGTATATTTGCCTAAGAAGAACATCAACATGGTGGAACAAAAACTGTGAGTGATGGTGTCCTGTGTTCTTATCTTTTTTATTTTCTCCAGAAAGCCCTAAGTCCATCCCCGGTAACTGCTTTTGTTAAAAAAAATTGTTAAAAAAATATGTATTTGGCTATGCCCAGTCTTAGTTGTGGCATCTGGGACCCAGCTCCCTGACCATCGATTGATCCCAGGTCCCCCATATTGGGATTGCGGAGTCCCAGCCACTGAACCACTACAGGAAAGAAACCGTTACACACTCCAGGAAAGTCCCTGGTACCTGATTTTTAAAGATATATGAATTAACTTATTTTTATGACTTACATAAAAGGGCTCTTCATTTCTTAAAAGCATTCTGCTCATTGTTTGTTTTTTGGTGCCATGTTATAATAATCAATAGTATTATAGGTCATTCAAGATCAGTGAGAATGTAAAGCTCAAACATAATTACTCATATCATCTGAATTGGGTTCAGCATACTAAATCTATAAGGATACATGTGGGCTGAAAATAATTATATAAAAATGCTTTTATTGTGTCCCTAATGCCATGATTAATAAAAAAAACTCAGCCGTGGTAGCATTTCATTCATTCCACCAATAACTAGAACAGATATTTATACAAAGTTGTAATAATTATTTAATTGGATGAATAAATTAACAAGTAAAGAAAGAGAACCACTTTTTGCAAATAACAACACCAATTTTCAAGGACATAGGTATACAAAACAGGCTACTAGCAGCCCTGAAATTCTTTTAGTAACTATAGGAGTGTGATTGATACATTCACACATAGATAAGTGGCTAGATAATTGAATAGAGAGAGACACTGTTCTGGGTACCAAACAGGTATTAAACTTAACCATGTTCATAAGCTCATAGCTGATCAGACACCAAGCAAACTTAGAAAACTTAAAAAAAATTAACTATATCAGGTTCTTAAGAAATAAACATTTAATGCTAACAGAGTTTGGGAAATGATTTTGTATCGAGGAAATGTATGGAAGAAGTTTTGATTTAGGCAGGACTAAAATTAAATATGGGTCAGGCAATAAAGAGTCTTCCTGCAATGCAGGAGACCTGGATTTGATCCCTGGGTCGAGAAATACTCTGGAGAAGAGAATGGCTACACACTCCAGTATTCTTGCCTGGAGAACTCAATGGAGAGAGGGGCCTGGCAGGCTACAGTGCATGGAGTCACATAGAGTCGGACATGACTGAAAATACTGGTCAAGTACAAATGATGACAAAGGTTAGGATCTTCAACATATGAGTAAAAAAGATGAGAGAAGAGACTTGGATATGCATCTGTAAAGCTGTATCAAGAGGGCCTTCTGTGGCTGGAACAGACTGATTTTGTGGGAAAGCTGCAGTGAAGACAGGTAGTGTCTTTTCCTGAGGAGCAGGAAGTTCAGTTGGAGAACAAGGAGGAAATCTTAAAAGTCCTGAACAAGGCAGTATGAGGAAGAGGACCACCGCAATCATGAAAAGAGGGATATAGTCTCAGCAAATGGGTAGATCCTTCTTGTTTAATTAAACAAACAAGATGATCCTTTGTCAAGTGTTTAATCAGAAACTCTTCCATGCAGGCATCACTTGCCTAGAATATCGCAGGTTTCCCCTTCCTGGGTGTCATCAGTTCCACCCTCTAAAGGGTGACAAGTCACTTTTTCAAGTGGATTCTAAAGACTGTGTCTACATACAAGAAAAACTACAACTTGAACATGACAGGAAATTAAATGTCAACTGCTTAGCTTACAGCTGGTAAGCTCCATTCCCATACCTCCTGGGTGCCCTCCGTGGAGGTAGAAGTTTAGTTAAAGTGAAAAGGGCTTGTCTCTTTCCAAGGGTTTTTCAAGATCAAGATGGTTTTTGAATTCTAAGTCTGTGTGCTAATCTACTCCAAGTGTAAGGCTACAAGAGGGTTTAGGCCAGTTAATCAGGAAATTGTTGATAGAGAATTGATGTTCATCTTCTCTCTTTCTTGGAAAATGCATCAGAAAAGGAGACTGTTGGTCTCTGATGTATGGAAGGCTCATAACCCATAAGCATGTCATGGTCATGGCAAATAGATGGGGAAAGAATGGAAATGGTGAGAGAGTTTATTTTGGGGGGCTCCAAAATCACTGCAGATGGTGACTGCAACCATGAAATTAAAAGATGCTTGCTCCTTGGAAGAAAAGTTATGACCAATCTAGACAACATATTCAAAAGGAGAGACAGTACTTGGTTGACAAAGCTCCATCTAGTCAAAGCTAGTTTTTCCAGTAGTCATGTATGGATGTGAGAGTTGGACTACAAAGAAAGCTGAGCACCAAAGAACTGATGCTTTTGAACTGTGGTGTTGGAGAAGACTCTTGAGAGTCACCTGAACAGTAAGGAGATCAAATCGGTCAATCCTAAAGAAAATCAACTCTGAATATTCATTGGAAGGACAGATGCTGAAGCTAAAGTTCCAATACTTTGGCCACCTGCTGTGAAGAACTGACTCATTGGAAAAGACCATGATGCTGGGAAAGATTGAAGGCAGGAGGAGAAGGGAATGACAGAGGATGAGATGGTTGGATGGCATCACCAGCTCAACATGAGTCTGAGCAAGCTCCAGGAATTGGTGAAGGACAGGGAAGCCTGGCATGCTGCAGTTGCAAAGAGTCGGACATGACTGAGCAACTAAACTGACTGATGTCACAGGCAAAGCACACCTGATATTTGGGCTTGAAAATCATTGAATAAAAACTTTCTTATATAGAGCAGTTTCCAGAAAACTAACTTTCTGACAGCTAGCCTTATGACTCTAGCATTAATATCTTCTCAAAATGAAATCATATTGAGGGCCAAGACTATCCATAAGAAATCCAGCGTTTCCAGTACTTTCAGCTCTTATCTATGAAATGTATAACTAGCCTTCTAATAAGCCATTAAAAAAGTTTAAAAAAATGAGAGCATTGACAGAAAAATAGAGCATTGTGCCAGAAATTAAAGATGAATACTTATGTTAAAAGCAAAACATTATTTTTCATGACATCAGGTATTATCTAACCTATCCAAAAAGTATTGTTATTTTCCTAAGTAGATGGTTAAGAATTCACGAAATTCTATAATATTAGAGTAATGACAACAACATTATTTTATTATCAACAGAAGAAAGTGAAAGGTTTATATACAAAGGAATACTGAGTAGTCAACATTCATGAATAAAGAATGTGTTTTTCAATATAACTTTCTAGTTAAATGAGAGAAAATCAGAGAACCTTCAACCCATTTTAATCAAGCTTCTCTATAATTCATCTTACCAATTAATATTAGGTCTAGCATGCCATATTCGAGAAGGCAATGGCAACCCACTCCAATACTCTTGCCTGGAAAATCCCATGGACGGAAGAGCCTGGTAGGCTGCAGTCCATGAGGTCGCTAAAGGTCGGGCACGACTGAGCGACTTCACTTTCACTTTTCACTTTCATGCATTGGAGAAGGAAATGGCAACCCACTCCAGTGTTCTTGCCTGGAGAATCCCAGGGACGGGGAGCCTGGTGTACTGCCATCGATGGGGCCGCACAGAGTTGGACACTACTGAAGCGACTTAGCAGCAGCAGCATACCATATTTATTTTTCCAGTAGCAATTGAGGCTTTTGTGATACATGAACTTCATCAATGTTTTGCAAAGACCTGTGAATACAGAGGCCATTTATGAAGATAAAGTGTGCTCCTAAAAGGACTGTGGTAGTGTTGGCAAAGGTGATGCAATAGTTCCTGCCACCATAAAAGCTCATCTGTTTGCATCTTTTGGCAATCCTCCCATGGAGAGGCTTAGTTTGTTTCAGTACCACTTGAATCTGGATTAGACTGTTCACTTATTTTTACCAGTGAAATACAGCAAATTCATGTCTGACTCCTGAGGTTCATCTTTATGAGATAGCATCTACTTTTGTTCTCTTGACATTCTGCCCCAAAAATTGTCATAAAAAGAATCTGATCTATCTTACTGGACGCTGAGAAGTAACATGGAAATGAATGAGGCACTGCATCTGATAGCTTCCACCAGCTGCCAGCCATGGATGTTTTGCCATGGGAAGATTTGGGTTAAACTTACACATGCTCAGTTGTGTCCTTATTTAGCCTCTTCTTGGTCTCAGCTTTCTACTTTGTAAAATGAGGATAATTGTACTATCTGACTTGTAGAGTGCTTGAGAATATTAAATGAGTAAATGAAATATCTTAAACTATTACCTGGAATAGCATACATGTGAATAAAATATAAGTAACAATATTAGTATTGCTGTCATTGTTGCTGCAATTCTTATTTATCTTTTACAGAAAAGGAAACTGAGACTCAAAGGGATTAAATACATTTCTCAAAGCCACAGAGCTGAGGAACCAAGATTCAGACTTTTGGGGTCCAGAGCTTTGTTGTTTAGTTGTTAAGTTCTGTCTGACTCTCTTGAAACCTTCTAGACTGGAACTTGTCAGGCTCCTCGGTCCATTTCCCAGGCAAGATACTGGAGTGGGTGGCCATTTCCTTTTCCAGGTGATCTTCCTGACCCTCATTTCCTGCGTAACTGGCAGAGTCTTTAACACTGAGGAATCAGGGAAGTCAGATTCAGAGTATAGCTAGCTATTAAACACCATACCTTTCTATATCTGTTCTGTGACTGATTTATTCAGAGATACTATGTGCCAGCCACTGTGGTCAGTGAATTCACATATATAATTAATTCAATATTGTAATTATCCTGGTTCAACTAATCTAAGCATTTAAATATGACTTTGTACAACATTCACAGCCTTGTCTTCTCAATGAAACTATGAGCTATGCCATGTAGGGCCACCCAAGATGGATGTCACGGTGGAGAGCTCTGACAAAATGTGGTCCACTGGAGAAGGGAATGGCAAACCACTTCAGTATTCTTTCCTTGAGAACCCCATGAACAGTATGAAAAGGCAAAATGAGAGAACACTGAAAGATGAACTCCCCAGGTTGGCAGGTGCCCAATATACTACTGGAGATCAGTAGAGAAATAACTCCAGAAAGAATGAAGAGATGGAGCCAAAGCAAAACAACATCCAGCTGTGGATGAGACTGGTGATGGAAGCAAGGTCTGATGCTGTAAAGAGCAATATTGCATAGGAACCTGCAATGTTAGGTCCATTAATCAAGGCAAATTGGAAATAGTCAAACAAGAGATGGAAAGAGTGAACATCAACATTTTAGGAATCAGTGAACTAAAATGGACTGGAATGGGTGAATTTAACTCAGATGAATATTATATCTACTACTGTGGGCAAGAATCCCTTAGAAGAAATGGAGTAGCCCTCATAGTCAACAAAAGATTCTGAAATGCAGTACTTGGATGCAATCTAAAAAATGATAGAATGATCTCTGTTTGTTTCTAAGGCAAACCATTCAATATCACAGTAATCCAAGTCTATGCCCCAACCAGTAATGCTGAAGAAGCTGAAGTCGAAGGGTTCTATGAAGACCTACAAGACCTTCTAGAACTAACACCCAAAAAAGATGTTCTTTTCATTATAGGGGACTGGAATGCAAAAGTAGGAAGTCAAGAAATACATGGAGTAACAGAATATTTGGTCTTGGAGTACAGAATGAAGCAGGGTAAAGGCTAACAGAGGTTTGCAAAGAAAACTCACACTGGTCATAGCAAACACTCTCTTCCAACAACACAAGAGAAGGCTCTACACATGGACATCACCAGATAGTCAATACTGAAATCAAATTGATTATATTCTTTGCAGCCAAAGATGGTGAAGCTCTATACAGTCAGCAAAAACAAGACTGGGAGCTGACTGTGGCTCAGATCATTATTGCCAAATTCAGACTGAAATTGAAGAAAGTAGGGAAAACCACTAGACCATTCAAGTATGACCTAAATCAAATCCCTTATGATTATAGAGTGGAAGTGATGAATAGATTCAAGGGATTAGATCTGATAGACAGGGTGCCTAAAGAACTGTGGGTGGAGGTTCATGACATTGTACAGAAGGCAGGGATCAAGACCACCCCCAAGAAAAAGAAATACAAAAAGGCAAAACGGTTGTCTGATGAGGAGTTACAAATAGCTGTGAAAAAAAGAGAAGGAAAGGCAAAGGAGAAAAGGAAATATATACCCATTTGAATGCAGAGTTCCAAAGAATAGCAAGGAGAGATAAGAAAGCCTCAGTGATCAATGCAAAGCAATGCTAATGCATGCTAAGTCGCTTCAGTCATGCCTCCGTCCACAGGATTCTCCAGGCAAGAATACTGGAGTGGGGTGCCATTTCCTTCTCCAGTGCAAAGCAATAGAGGAAAACAATAGAACATCAAAGACTAGAGATCTCTTCAAGAAAATCAGAGATACCAAGGGAACATTTCATGCAAAGATGGGTTCAATAAAGGACAGAAATGGTATGGACTAAACAGAAGCAGAGATATTAAGAAGAGGTGGCAAGAATACACAGAAGAACTATATAAAAAAGATCTTCATGACCCAGATAATCATGATGGTGTGATCACTCACCTAGAACCAGACATCCTGGAATGTGAAGTCAAGAGGGCCTTCAGAAGCATCACTATGAACAAAGCTAGTGGAGGTGATGGAATTCCAGTTGAGCTCTTTCAAATCCAAAAAGATGATACTGTGAAACTGCTGCACTCAATATGCCATCAAATTTGGAAAACTCAGCAGTGGCCACAAGACTGGAAAACATTATTGTTCATTCCAATCCCAAAGAATGGCAGTGGAAACAGTGTCAGGCTTTATTTTTGGGGGGCTCCAAAATCACTGCAGATGGGGATTTAAGCCATGAAATTAAAAGATGCTTACTCCTTGGAAGAAAAGTTATGACCAACCTAGATAGCATATTCAAAAGCAGAGACATTACTTTGTCAACAAAGGTCTGTCTAGTCAAGGCAATGGTTTTTCCAGTAGTCATGTATGGATGTGAGAGTTGGGCTATGAAGAAAGCTGAGCACTGAATAATTGATTCTTTTGAACTGTGCTATTGGAGAAGACTCTTGAGAGTCCCCTGGATGTCAAGGAGATCCAACCAGTCCACCCTAAAGGAAATCAGTCCTGAATATTCGTTGGAAGGACTGACACTGAAGCTGAAGCTCCAATATTTTGGCACCTGCTATGAAGAACTGACCCATTTGAAAAGACTGTGATGCTGGGAATTATTGAAGGCAGTAGGAGAAGGGACAACAGAGGATGAGTTGGCTGGATTGCATCACTGACTCAATGGACGTGAGTTTGCGCATGCTCTGGGAACCCATGATGGACAGAGAAGCCTGGTGTACTGTAGTCCATGGGGTCAGAAAGAGTCAGACATGACTGAGTGACTGAACTGAACTGTACAACATTCCAGGCCCTCCCTATCCATCTACCATCATCTCTCATGACTCCTTCCCTCCTATTCTCCCTGGATTTCAGTCCATCCTTTCCATGCACTTCTGTGCATGCCATTCTCTCTGGTTATGATCCCCTTTCCCTGCTGTTTCTTTCAAAACTTTTACAGTTAATTTTACTATAAGGCCCTACCCCACCTTCTCTTCCTCTGTGAAGACCTACTTCCTTTTCCTTAGAAGGTTCTCAGGCACCTTCTCTGTTCCCATAGTCACTGTCAATGTATTATTGCTGAAATGAAGTGTGACTCTTTCGAAAGTTTTGTTTACTTATGTCTCTTTCATTGACTGTGAGCTATAGAAGGCAGGACTTCGTATTTTTTATTTATCTTCATGTTCCTGGACTTTAATAAATAACCTCTAGTTGAGTACTTTTTTTGGGTGCAACATACACCATTTGTGTTCCTGGATCTTTTTCTTGCGTTTATATTCTTATGCACATATTAACATTTTATATTGAAAATTACTATTTGAGGTAATAGAGGAGAATTGTGATTTAATGTAAAAAACTGGGTTTAGAAAGAGTCAGGCTTGAGTTCAGATTTCAGCTCCATCACTTGTTTAGCAGTGCAACCTTGAACAAGTGATGTAAATTCTGGACTTCAATTTAATTCCAAACAAGTGATGTAAATTCTAGGCTTCAATTTAATTCCAAACAACTGGAAAAATAATACTTCTGCTGAAGACTTCACATACATATGTGTATCTAAAAGAAAAGGAAAAGGAAAGTGAAGTTGCTCAGTTGTGTCTGACTCTTTGCAACCCTATGGGGACTGTAGCCTGCCAAGCGCCTCTGTTAATGGAATTCTCCAGGCAGGAATACTGGAGTGGGTTGCCATTTCCTCCTCCAGGGGATCTTTCTGACTCAGGGATCGAGCCTGCGTCTCTTGCACTGCAGGCAGACTCTTTACCATCTGAGCCACAAATTTGAAGATGAATTTCATCATGATATGTAAAGTACATTGAATATACCATGGCTCAATCTTCTGGAAAAATTATTATCATCATTAAGGAAGATTTTATGAATGGAGAGCTGTTTTGCTTTATCAATCTCATATATGTAAAAGAGGTGAAGTCTTGTTCTGTTCTGAGAACATTAAATTTTAAAAACAATACATTCCTTAGAGAGTCCAAGATTTATAAGCATACTAAGATGTTAACAGACTCAGAAGATAGGAAAATTGTCCATGGAGATATATTCATTCAATCTTTAAACAGAGAAAACTTATTTTTTATAACCAGAACTTAACTTTTAGTATATATATTAGCGTAAGCACATCATAACAGAAAATGTTTGACAATACAATTATGAATGATACAAATCTACTAAAAAAAGACCCAAACCAACAAACACCACCAGCAAAGTATTTTTATAGCTTGTTTCCTCAGCATTTTACTATTATTATTGTTTTTTGTTTTCAGGTGGGTCTGGCATCTCATGCCTTCATGATTACAACCTTAAATTTAGTGACACTTTATGCATCATTAACTGCTCTTAACAAAATTTTATAAATCTATTTCTATCAACTATTCAGCTACTTCAAGTTTCAGTGTCTGTTCAATACAATTAAAGCCAATAGGGTGTCTGTCTAAAGGTTCAAGCCTCTTTGTATGGAGAAAAGTCAGTACTTTTCATGTAACTTGTGCTTCAAGCTGTATAAAAAGATCTATGCATCCTTCCAGACTTAAAAAAAGGCATATGACTGAAATTGCAGAATATTGTAAGACACTTTTTTCTCCAAATGTAAAAACACTTTGAAAATAAATCCAATAGATAAAAGTTTAACACTAGCTTTTGTAGCTTATTTTAAGAAGCCAGCATAGAAAAGACAATATTGATTTTTGAAGTAGAAGTATATAGACTTTCACTTAACTTGCCATACACACACATACAGAAAACTGTAATTCTTTAACTTCAGGGGCTTTAATTACTGCATTTTGACCTTTTATTGATAATTAAATGATTTCCTACACAAATGAAACTTTTTATTATAAATCTGAATTGAATGCATATCCAAAATACCTTTCTATTAACTATCTTAGTAGTAAATGTATTCTATTCTACATGCCTCCATTACCTCAGTAATTTTTAGGGGGTGGAAAAGAAAATAGCACATTTGATTCACTGAAAACATTTTAACCAGCAACAGAAATTTTGCCTATATCATAAAAAGTTAAAAAATGTAGCTAGACTGTTTCTGGCATTGAATTGATTAAGTACTGAAAAAAATGGAAATGATGTTAATGACATTACTATGTAACTCTACAAAGGGAGCTTAACAAACATTCAAATTCAAAGCCTTTGCTAAGCACTTCAGCTGATGTACTAATTACTTCAATTTAATCATATTCAGGGGCTTCCCAGGTGGCTCAGTGGTAAAGACTCTGTCTGCCAGGGCAGGAGACAGGTGAGAATCGGTTTCAATCCCTGGGTCGGGAAGATCCCCTGGAGGAGTAAATGGCCATACACTCCCGTATTCTTGCCTGAGAAATCCCATAAATGGAGAAGCCTGGTGGGCTACAGTCCACGGGGTCACAAAGAGCTGGACAGGACTTACAACTGAGCTAGTACATACCCACATAACCATCTTCAGGAAAATTACCAGAATGTGCCATTGAATCTTTTACCATAGAAAGCAGAACTATTTATTTATCATCATGTTAGTTAAAGATGTTTGACCCAGTGCCTTTGTGTGAAGAGAGTACAGAATAGCAAAAACAGATTTCTCAATGTGTCTAAGGATGGCCTGATGATAAATGAGGGTTCTATTTAAATCCAAACTGGATGTTGTAATCATAGCTTGCTTTGGTTTAGCAGGTATACCTATACCCCCAAATTATTTTTAAAATTATTTGTGTCATTTTTAAGCAGAACAAAATCAGTATGTGAAGATATAATATAGAAGTAGATTTAAGAATTCTCTGTTCACTTTGTGTGTGTATGTGTAAATGTGTTTATGTGTGTGTGTGTGTTTGTTAAACTTTCCACTCACCCAGAATTCTTCCCTCTCCTTCTGTTTTTATTACACTGTTTTGGGTTTAATTCATATTATCCTTGTGGTACAAGTCAGTTTGCCAATACAACTTTATGTAGCATATTTCTCCTATTGCAGAGAAAAAGGTACCCTGTGTAAACTTGAGAATTATCCATTTTACTCAAGTGTCTAATACATCCTGAAACAAACTCATAGATCATAATAGAAAGAAACATTTAAAATCAATCTACACCACTGAAAATTATATGTCAATAAAAGTAGATTATTTAAAAAAAAAATCAGCATTCTGTTTTCATCATTTGCAGACTGAGGCAATCTGAGAATAAGTAGGATTAATCAGAGTTGAGTCAACCTCACCTTTAGAAAATGGGAAGATAACCCCCTTTAGTAATAAAATCTCTCAAGTTGTCAAAATATTTTATTTTTTACTACTAAGGAAACTTTGGGTTATACATTGACAGTCTTCACTTTCACATTAAAGTGTAAATATTCATAGGAAGTAGTGATATGTTAAATTGTTATCACACTTTCAGGAAGTGTGAAATCTCAAAAGACAGCTTTAGGGTGTTATAAGGCCTACATTCAAATCTTGATGATGTGACTTATAGACAAATAGATGTGAGCAGGTCATCCCTCCTAGGTGAGCCTCCATTTTCTCAACTTATATATGTATTAAGAGTACTTGGCTCATCAAATCTCTCGGCTCAATTGAGATGATACACGGTCATTTGATTTATGACTGTAAATAGGCATATTGGAAAGTATTATAAATAGGCAATAGGAAAGTATTGGATGATTTAGGATTAGCATTTTTTATAATTAAATTTATCTACATATAATTAAATTTATTTTGAAGGATAATTGCTTTACAATATTGTGTTGGCTTTTGCCAAACATCAACATGAATCAGCCATGGTTTCCATGGATATGTGCATACGGACCTCCACTGGATATTTCCGGAGGCTTACTCTGTTTTTTTCATCAAAATGCTAATGCTATAGGTGTGGAGTAGGTCTCAGGAAATATCCAGTGGAGATCCATATATACATATGCATGGACACCTATGATTGGTTGAATTGCAGGGAAGCATATAAAAGACAGGGATGAATGTGGGTGAGATGGAGAAGTACTGAAAATATTCCTTTTGTAATGCTCCTAACTGTCCTTACTGAGGTACACAAGTTATGTCCACAAGATTTCCCCTCCTTTTTGATTAGAATTTCACTGGGACATTCTATGTATAGAGATTTAGAAGAGTTTTCTTTCTGTATAATTATGGTGCCTAAGACATATCTTCAGTAAGATTATTCTTAAATTTTCTTATCTCACAGATGCCTCTAAAGGAACATTTCTGGTAGATAGCTGCATGTGGTTCGAAAGACAGAGCATACACTCCCACATTACATGGGAACCAGGTAAATGTTCTCTTATTACTGTCATACTCTAAACAACAAAATTAAATATTTTTAAATTATAGAAGATATATTCAGATGTATTGTACATGACCTGGAAGAAGGTGACTGAGGCACTCTGTTCTATGGTCTGGGTAAGCTTGAGAGTTCCCTCCCCTTTCTAAGTCACTTCAGTCGTTTCTGACTCTGTGTGACCCCAGAGATGGCAGCCCACCAGGCTTCCCCGTCCCTGGGATTCTCCAGGCAAGAACACTGGAGAGGGTTGCCATTTCCTTCCTGAGAGTTCCCTCCCCTTACTCATGAACAAGTTTATTCACTGACTCCACACCTAAACAAGCACATGATGCTGGTTCATGTTGAACATGACCTGGACCTGGTTGGATCTCCTTGCTCCACACTGTTATGAAGTTATTGCATATTCCACAAGCAAATCCAAATGATGCATTAGTTATTTTCTTATTCATGCAGTCAGTAAATATTTAAGTGTTCACATGCCAGGCACTATTCTTCGAAAAGGAGACAAAGAAGTGTGTTGCAAAAAGAGAAAGTTGTGGCTCTCATGGAGCCTACATTTGAATTTTCCTTTGTCTCTTCGTGAAGATATTCAGAACGTCCAATCATGGTGCTTTCCAAGACCACAGCCTCTGATGAAGGTGCAGCCTCAGGAGCAATGTTTTATGCTATGTATCTTCCTCTAAGATCTGGCCAATGACCTGTTCTGTGGAGATGTATTGAGTCTCATTTTTAATTTTTAAGAATATGAATCAAGGGACTTCCCCGATGGTTCAGCTGTTAAGACTCCGTGCTTCCACTGCAGGGAGTGAAGATTTAATCCGTGACTGGGGAACTAAGACCCCAAATGCCACATGGCCAAGGAAACACCTCCCCCCAAAAGAAAAAAAATCAACAATGAACCTCTGCCTACAGCAAAAAAGTTACATGACTCTGTAAATGTACCCCAATTCAGTGAATTGTACAAGTAAAGCAAGTGAATTATATGGTAGGTAAATTATAACTCAATAAAAATTTCTAAAAAAATATGAATTAAATGTACAGAGACAATACAGAGAACACAAGAAGACTGAAAGGAATGAAGTAAAGAGAGGTTATGAAAGACAGCAGAGGTCATATTAGGAGAAAGTAGAAAAGGCAGAAAAGAACAAACCATGATACTGAGAGTAGAAGTTGAGGAAACCAGCTGATGGAGACATGCTCCTGAGACCCCTCGAACTGTCTGGATTCTAGAGCTAGGCTGCCTTTGATCAAATCTTAAATCACTTCATCTACTTCTTGACCGTCACGTGATCTCTACTTTTCCCAAGAAGTATTCCTGAGAAGCCATGTGTATGTACTTTTGTAATAAACTCTGAGTACTGGAACCATCTTCAGGTAAATTTCTTCATCTTGCAACAAATAAGCAGCCTAAATTAACCAGAAGGCATATCTGCTAACAACACATATGACTCCTTCCTTCCATTTCCACTATGTACCCACTCACATTTTATTCATTTATTAACATGTACATTTACGCTGACACATAGGGAGAACAAAGTCCTAGAAAAAAACTCATTAGCAAATGAACAATGCTTCCTTGATAACACAGAAGCTATTGTTAAAAAATTTATTGGAGTATAGTTTCTTTACAATATTGTGTTTTTTCTGCTGTACAGCCAAGTGAATCAGCTATATATGTGCATACATCCCTTCCCTCTTGGGTCTCCATTCCCCCAGCCCATCCCACCATCTAGGTCACCACAGAGCACCACAGAGTACCACAGAGCTCCCTATGCTATAAAGAAGAGAGAGAAAAGTAAATATCACGCATTAACACATATATGTGGAATCTAGAAAAACAGTAAAGATGAATCTACTTGCAGGGCATCAAGAGAGATGTAGATATAAGGACACATTGGGGGCAGGGGAGGGGATGAATTGGGAGATTGGGATTGGCATATACACACTGCCATGTGTTAAATAGATAGCTAGTGGGACCTGCTATATAGCACAGGAAGCAATTTTAACGACAGTTTATTTCAACTGGTCTATTCAAGAGGCTATCGAAACTGTTTTATAAACAAGTTTCCTTTATATGGGGTGTTCCCGGGTAGCTCAGCTGGTAAGAAATCCGCCTGCAAAGCAGGAGACCCCAGTTTGATTGCTGGGTCAGCAAGCTCCTCTGGAGAAGGAACAGGCTACCCACTCCAGCATTCTTGGGCTTCCCTGGTGGTTCAGAAAGTAAACAATCTGCCTGCAATACAGGAGACCTGGGTTCGATCCCCGGGTTGGGAAGATTTCCTTGGAGGAGGGCATGGCAGCCCACTCTAGTATTCTTGTCTGGAGAATCCCCAGGGACAAAGGAGCCTGGTGTGTTACAGTCCATGGGATCACACAGAGTCAGAGACGACTGAAGTGATTTAGCATCAACAGCAGTGCTGTGCTTAGTCGCTCAGTTGTATCCGACTCTGTGCGACCCTGTAGATGGTAGCCCACGAGGTTCCTCTGTCCCTGGGATTCTCCAGGCAAGAATACTGGAGTGGGTTGCCATATCCTTCTCCTTGCTGTATTCTACTCACTACTGTTTCTGAAGCGGGTCTCTTAGGGAGTCTTCTCTGATCTTATCTAATTGACCTGATTTATTAAATTTCTCTTCTGCAAAGACCAGCTCCATATTACTCATGTCATTGTTGAGGATGAAACAAACTTTAGATTTGTAGAATTCTGGGTCACCTGTTTCAAAGTACTTGTAATGCATATGTAGTACTATGATTTGGGCCAAGAAAGAACAGGTGAAGCAAGCTTGGACCAAGGCAGGACTCATAGAGACACTTGCCCACCAGGCGCCCTGCAAACTCATACGTCTTTAGGAGCAGATGAGTGGGACAATTAGGGTTGGGGTGCACTAGTGCCTGGTTGGTGTCACTGAATCGGGTGAAGAGCTGATTGGTGGTATTAAATAGTGCTTTGCAGATTAATTCAAACCATTCCCAATGAGGCCCTTCCCAGTCTGGAGCTTCTTCATCCGGAAAAACCACTTCAAAGTTCTTGCTCCAATCTGAGATGGAGAAATTCCGACTGGCCTTCAGAGACGATTCCTACAAGGCATGTCTGCTGACCTTCAGGGTGACTTTAGAATGTGGTCTTTTCATATGTGCCTGCGGGAGCTCTCGATGGAAAACATTCACCTTGTCTGAAAGGTCTTGGACCCTCCTGTGTTCTTATGGAGGGAGCGGATGAACGTGGCCGCTGAGATGTTCCTCTCCTTAGAGATGAGCTCCACAGGAGGCTGAATGCCATCATCCACCACAAGGGTGAGCAGCTTATGGACAGGGTCAGGGCTGAGGTATGAAAATTTGGTTCCGGGGCACAGCTGGAAGGTGTAAAGGCGCCAGGAAACGATTTTCAGGTAGAACTCCTTCTCTGAGAATTGCTTTGGTGACACGTAGCAGTGCACATTCTTCAGTTTCTTCACTGTCTCAGGGGTGTAACACTCAGAGGGTGAATCTTCATCTTCCTCCTCCATAGCTGTGGAGGGCCGGCGCTGGGCAGAGCTCGTGTGCATGGGCCGGAGGTGCCATGGCATGCTGGTGCAGCTGGCAGCATTATACAGATAAGCTTCAAAGTAAATGCTCACTCCTGAGGTGGACACGTGGCGTTCAACATTATTCCTCTCGTTCTCACTTAGGACAATGATGTCAAATTCACCATTGTTGATTGGCTGGTTTCGGTATGAGATGTAAGCGTGGAAGCAGCCCCGAGAGTGCAGGGTGAGCCGCAGGAACACCCGGAAGGTCTGCCGTTTGGACGTCACCGACTTCACAAATGGGACACCTGTACTCTCTTTTTCCAGAGGACCAAGCTCATGAATGGACAGGCTGTAGTTGTGCTCATCTCTCAAGGACGTGCACAGCACAGGATCCTTTATATGACAAGCACAGCACAAGCACAGCACAGTAGGCTTTATATGACACTAAGAACAGAATGATAAAACATCTTAGATCTATGAAAGCTAGGGGAAATATTGAAAATGTCATGATAGTTCAAGACTTTGGATTCTTTTCAACTTGTCCCACAATAGTACAATGTAGCAGAAATAGAGGTGGAGAAGTCAGAGCTGTTTAGAGACTCCAGATTTTCCCTGGTTGGCACCAAATAAATAGACACACACACACACGGCAAATCCAAGAAAGATGTAAACTTTTATGTAAGTCTACATAAAGAAAAAAACTTGAAATATACCAAAACAGTAAAGACCATTACTCATAAAAGCATAGCATAAAAACAGCATGGGACTCACACAAACACACACACACGTGCACATACACACTCAAGAGTTTCTAAAACTTGAGTGATGCAGGCCAGACCAGAAGACTGAGAGATCATGTTTCTAGCCTCAGTCTGGGTGGAGAGAAAATCAGAAATAAAAATCTGGCTTCTGCACTATGTTACTTGTTGATACACTCTGCTCTGCCCTGATAACTGTATATATTTTGTTCTCGTGCCATACTGTGGCTTCAGCCATTCTCAAAGAAAATTTTTAATCTTCACAGAGATTTGAAAATCACTTGAGGAATATTTACACAAATCTGGGCAGAGTGCCCCCCTATTTTGCTACATTTATTTAGTATCCAGAATGAATTGAGGAGGTAAATGGCTGCCACAGTTGATGCAATTTCAATCTAGGTATACTGTGCATTATATAAGCACATATCTGAACCTTCACTCTGAATGTTTTAAAAAATCAGTAAGGGTAAAACATAGCACTGCATCAACACCTGATAAAAATGTGAGAGTGGGAGAGATGTGATGCCTTTCTATATACTGTGACTTAACATAAACAATATACATAATAGAATAATCCCAGGCCCTTTAGACACCAACATGACGATTACTTCTCTCCTTTCTTCACCTATTTCTATCAGGCCTATCTCCAAAAATGTGATAACAGCCACGTCTGTTGGATCCATTTTATTCTCTCTTTCTCTGCAGTCAACTAAATGACAAGAAGGGTTTCCCTGGTGGCTCAGACGGTAAAGAATCTGCCTGAAATACAGGAGACCCAGGTTCGATCCCTGGGTTGGGAAGATTCCTTGGAGAAGGGAATGGCAACCCACTCCGGTATTCTTGCCTGAAGAATTCCATGGACAAAGGACCCTAGTGGGCTACAGTCGATGGCATCACAGAGTTGGACATGACTGAGCAACTAACAATTTCACTTTCAAAGGACACAAAAACCATAAATAAAGCTTGAGAAAGATTCTTTTTAAGTGGTTCTATACACAGTGTCAAAATATAGACCTTAATTTTTTTCCAAAATAATTAATAAAAATATAACAACTAATAATCCTGAGCAACATAAAGGTTCAAAACTATTTAGTGTCTGTCAAATGTCATGAGGACTTTTATGTAATGTAATCTGCAAATAAAAATATAAAGCCTATTTTAATTATTCTATTATGTCCTTCTCCTTTTATATGATAAAAACGTCAGGTTCTATTTCTTTCTCACAGTAAATAGAATTTTGTTTGTGCATTGGAGTCTTTCAATGTCATTTCTTATTCTCAAAAACTGAGATTAATTTCCTTTTTGATTATCATTGTAGACCCTTTACAATCAATCTAACGAGATGGTTGGATGGCATCACCAACTCAATAGACATGAGTTTGAGCAAACTCCGGGAGATGGTAAAAGACAGGGAAGCCTGGCTTGCTGCAGTCCATGGGGTTGCAAAGAGTTAGACACAACTGAGTGACTGAACAACAACAATTCAATCTAAAACTTACATCCGTGTAAGAAAAACAATTTCCCTTTGGCAAAGGGATTGTGTAAATGCAGGAAAAATCAGGCAACTTGTATATAAGAACAGTTATTGTGTGTATGTACTACTGACATTTTTTTCAAGTTCTTGGATGCTAAATTTTTCAGTTTATGTTCTGCACAAAATGCTTTAAGAACAAATTTTTTTTTAATGCTATTTTAATTTATATTCTTCTATTACTGTTTTTTTTAAATTTTATTTTATTTTTAAACTTTACAATATTATATTGGTTTAAATTTTTAGAATTCTTTAATTTTTCTTTAGAGTGATGAACTGTATTATTCCTAGTGTTTATCTAACCAGTAAGTGAAAAGGCAGTAGGACATCGTGTTTAGGGAAGGCAATCCAATGGCCAGATTTTCTAGGTTAGAATCTCAGCTCTACCACTTGTAGGCTGACAACTTGGACAAGTTATATAACATTTTTTGGATTTCTATTTTCTCACATTTAAAATAAAGATAATAATAATAATAATCATTTTATGTATCCCTGTGAGGATGAAATGAATTAAAAATACATAAAGTGCTTAGCATACTGCCTGTTGCCTGGAAGATGCTAAATAAGCACTCAATAAGACTGTCATTATTGCTGTAATTGCTGCCATTGTTATCATTATTAAGCAGTACTTACTCTGATACATTGTTCTTGGAAATGCAAAATTTAAAATCAGTATGTTTAAATCATATTACCCATTTCATTTGATATTAAACTTAGTCATCCTAAACCCAGCAGTTACACTCTTATTTACCCGAGAAAAGAAAACATATGCCCATACAAAGACTGTATGTGAAAACTGATATCACTTTCATTTATAACCACCTCAGTCATGAAAAATAACAATAATCCTTTAAGTCATGACTAGATGAGAAAGTTGTGGCATACCCACACAATGGAATAACACATCAAAAATTTAAAAAAGAATGACCACTGATACAAGTAACACCATGAATGAATCTTAAAAGCATTACACTCAATGAAAGAATCCAGGAAGAAAGAAAGAGCTACTCATTATAAAACTTGATTTTATTGATGTTCTAGAAAAGGTCAAAGTATAGGGACAGAAATCTATCTGATTTAAGTTTACCAGGGAGATTGACTACAAAAGGACATAAAGAAACCTTTTGTGGTAATGGAACTATTCTGTCTTCATTCTGGTGATCATCACATTACTTTATCTTTTAAAACTCATGGAAATATATGACTAAAAGAGTGACCTTTAGTGTATATACATTATACTTCAATAACCGGTCTCCTGCATTGGAGGCAGACACTTTACGCTCTGAGCCACCAGGGAAGCCACAGTGTATATACATTACACTTCAATAACCGGACATTCAGAAAATGGAGATCATTGCATCTGGTCCCATCACTTCATGGCAGATAGATGGGGAAACAGTGGAAACAGTGGCTGACTTTATTTTTTGGGGCTCCAAAATCACTGCAGATGGTGATTGCAGCCATGAAATTAAAAGATGCTTGCTCCTTGGAAGGAAAGTTATGACCAATCTAGACAGCATATTAAAGAGCAGAGACATCACTTTGCCAACAAGGTCCGTCTAGTCAAGGCTATGGTTTTTCCAGTAGTCATGTATGGATGTGAGAGTTGGACTATAAGGAAAGCTGAGTGCCGAAGAACTGATACTTGTGAACTGTGGTGTTGGAGAAGACTCTTGCAAGTCCCTTGGACTGCAAGGAGGTCCAACCAGTCCACCCTGCAGGAGATCAGTCCTGGGTGTTCATTGGAAGGACTGATGCTGAAGCTGAAACTCCAGTACTTTGGCCACCTGATGCAGAGAGCTGACTCATTTGAAGAGACCCTGATGCTGGGAAAGATTGGGGGCAGGAGGAGAAGGGGACGACAGAGGATGAGATGGTTGGATGGCATCACCGACACAATGGATATGGGTTTGGGTGGACTCCAGGAGTTGGTGATGCACAGGGAGCCCTAGCGTGCTGCTGTTCATGGGGTCGCAAAGAGTCGGACATGACTGAGCGATTGAAATGAACTGAACATGACATTAAAAAATGAAAACAGGAATACATACATGCCAAGTTACTACATAAAGTAATGGGGAAATATTAATGTTGTCTTCTGAGGGCCTATATACACTCCCATAAGCTAAAATCTAGACAATGACTGGAGACTTTGGTTTACCTTAAAACATAATGTCACAAACAAGCTATATTCACAAAGTTTATGGTTATGTCTATGATGTTGCTTCCTGAGCCAGGATATAAAGCTAGACCTGCTCAAAGTCTAAGCTCATCACAGTCCTCAGGCTCTTGGTCAAAGAATTTGACTCATGAGAGAGAATCCTGAAAGCTACAAAGTCTATTCTAATTTACAGTTATTGATAAAGGTCAATTCAGCAGCTTGAAGGGGTAAAAGAATCAGGGTTGATGAGCATTCAGCTAAGAAAGGAAGCTCCTTGTACCAAATACAAAACAGCCTATTGGCACTGAATTCATGAACTATGCAGTTTGGAGTCAGAAAATTTTGTTGACAACATCCCAATAAATATTGCCGTGGCAATTAAAAAATAAACATTTTGGGGGTCAAATATTTCTCTGAACTGGCTATTCATATAGCATCAATTCTTATTGAATTGTGTCTTTTAGCTTTGATACTTTTTACTTGGAAGTCTTTTTTGTAAGCATTTCAGTAAATTATATAGCATTCTTTTGATTTACTTTGTTCTTATCTAATTTTTCTTCTTAAATACAAGATACAAATGATTATTTCATTATTGTTATTACATGCCAGATGCTCCTGTAATTGCTTTTGTAGACTTTCTTAATTGGTATACTTTTCTTTCTTTTTTCTCATTTTTCCCCCTTTACTCTTTTTTTTTTTTTCCTGTTACTACCTTAGTGGCATTTGATATTCACAATTAGTCAAAGTTTGATATGTGATGTAATTTTTAAATTAATAATTATAATTTTTAGGGATTAAAAGTGTTCTATAATATTACAAAAGTAAAAAAATGGAATAACTCATTAAAAGACTATAGGTTATGAAGCTTTCAAAAATTAATCTCAAACTATCTTGATCATTCTATTATGTATAATATTTTGGCTTATATATATGTATACATATATACATAGCATCAGTGTGCTGTACACTGGAAATTAACAGAACATTATAATTCAACTACATTTTGCTACCATTTACTGATTCATTCAACATTTGTTCATAGTGATTATGATAGTTTGGAAAGATCATTATCAAAATGTATCTAAAATTTCTCATGGCTAATTTAGGGATATATATGTATATAATTCATACTAAAATATATTTTTAAAAGTAAGCTCATTTGTCATGAAAAAATGTATTTGTACAGTTTATAAAATTTCAATATTAGCACTTCTCTAATTTTTATGTTTTATCTTTATGTTAATAATATCAAGATTATATAATATTTTTTTTACCAAATTGCATATAGATACTCCAAGTTCTCTCCACTTTATTCCTGGTGGCTATATAAATATTTTTATGGGTTCTGTGTGAAATAGGTTGAGATAACTTTGTCAAAAGAGTAGGAAATAAACTTCAGAACATTTAACTGTCTGAAGGATTTCACACCTAAATGGAAATTAAACCATCCTATTAATTTGATAATTTTCTACTCTGAAAAATATTTCATATATTTAGTACACAGTCCTAATCTTGATACACTTTAAAATATGTTAGGAAATAAAATAGTTGATGTGAGAAAACCATGACAACTATTTTGAATTAATTCTATTGCAGAGAATTGTTGGCTGCTTACTAATGACTGCCTCTAGCTCCAATCACAGTCTGAGTAAGAGAAACAAGAGCATACTTGTTCAATGTCCATCTCTCAAAATATATTTCCCTCCAAAAAGTTTCTAATTACTGCTACACTGCTTACTGAATCATGTACTTTTAAAAGATGAATGCTAAAATATTTATGATGAACCAGGGTTCATTAATGGAATCCTGATTGATTAAATACTATCAACACATGTATAATTTAAATACGCTATACATTATTATACTGGGTTTGAAATGCAGAGAATAAGCGCTCTCTTTGCTATTGGGCTTCCCTGGTGGCTCAGACAGTAAAGTATTTGCCTGCAGTGCAGAAGACCCAGCTTCAATTCCTGGGTCAGGAGGATCCCCTGGAGAAGGAAATGGCAATCCACTCCAGCACTCTTGCCTGGAAAATCCCATGGACGGAGGAGCCTGATAGGCTACAGTCCATGGGGTTGCAAAGAGTCGGACACGACTGAGCGACTTCACTTCACTTTGATATTAAATCTAAAATTTTTCCTAAAAGTTAATGCATTCTAAAAATAAAAGTTAGGTAAAATAAAATCATTACAGTAATATTTTTTTTATTGTTTTTAAAAATGTTTTGACTGCTGGGTCATATGGTAGCCTGACTCCTCCAGTTTGGTTTTTCTTTTTCAATATCACTTTGGCTATTTGTGGTCTTTTGTGTTTTGATAAAAATTGCAAATTTTTTGTTCTAATTCTGTGAAAAATACCATTGGAAATTTGATAGAGATTGCATTGAATCTGTAGATTGCTTTTGGTAGTAAAGTCATTTTACAATACTGATTCTTCCAAGAACATGGTATATCTCTTCATCTGTTTGCATCATCTTTGATTTCTTTCTCCAATACCTCAGTTTTCTGAATATAGGCCTTTTATCTCCCTAGATAGGTTTATTCTGAGGTATGTTGTGCTATTTTGTGTGATGGTAAATGGGATTATTTCCTTAATTTCTCTCACTCCTAGGCATATATTGAGAGAAAACCATAATTCAAAAGGAGACATGCACTCTGGTGTTCACTGCAGCACTATATACAAATAGCCACGCATGGAAGCAACTTAAATGTCCTTTGACAGAGGAATGGATAAATGTGGTACATATATAAAATGAAATATTTGTTGTTATTTAGTTGCTAAGTCATATCCAACTCTTTGTGACCCCATGGACTATAGCTTTCCAGTTTCTTCTGTCCATGGAATTTTCCAGGCAAGAATACTGGAGTGATTGCCATTTCCTTCTGCAGGGGATCTTCCCAACCCAGGGATCAAACTTCTATCTCCTGAATTGTCAGGTGGATTCTTTACTGCTGAGCTACCAAGGAACCTAACAATAGAATATTGCTGCTGCTCAGTTGCTTCAGTCGTGTCCGACTCTGTGCGACCCCATGAACTGCAACCCACCAGGCTTCTCCGTCCATGGGATTCTCCAGGCAAGAACACTGGAGTGGGTTGCCATTTCCTTCTCCAATGCATGAAAGTGGAAAGTGAAAGTGAAGTCGCTCAGTCGTGTCTGACTCTTCTCGACCCCATGGACTGCAGTCTACCGGACTCCTCCATCCATGGGATTTTCCGGGCAACAGTACTGGAGTGGGGTGCCATTGCCTTCTCCAACAATAGAGTATTACTCAGCCATAAAAAGGAAAGAGTGCCATTTGCAGACACATGGATGAACCTAGAGATTATTATTCAGAATGAAGTAAGTCAGAAAGAGAAAAACAAATATAATGTTGCCTATATGTGGAATCTATAAAAATGGTACAGATAAACTTATTGGCAAAGCAGAAATAGATTTGCAGATGAATAGAGAAAAAAGTTATGATTACTAAGAGGGAAGGAATGAGTGGGGAAAATTGGGAGATTGGGATTGACATATACACACTACTGTGTATAAAACGAATTAGTTTCATAGATAACTAATGAAAACGTATAGTTTAGCACAGGGAACCCTACTGAATGATCTGTGGTGATCTAAATGAGAAGAAAATGTTTAAAAAATGGACATATGTATACGTGTAATTGATTCACTTTTCTGTACAGCAGAAACTAATACAACATTTTAAAGCAACTATACTCCAATAAAAATTCATTAAAAATATCAATGGAACAATTTTCTAGACCTAAATCTATTTCAAAGATCTCAATCAATTATAATTAAGAAAAAAATAATGTTTTGAATCATACATATACTTTTTTCCTCTTAAAATCTGGAACACCTCCTATTAATTTTGATGAGAGTGGCAGACACATTCTTCTTCAAGTTTATTCTTCTCTTTTATTTAGATACAAAAAATAATTTTTATAGCACTTGAGGTTAAATCCACTTAGGAATGACAATATATATATACACAGAATTATAGTAACCACTGACATTATTGAGTCTCTAGAAGGAACAATAATAATTTAACCTGTGTAAAATAGTGACCAAATTGAATAAAGGAATTTGATTGAAAGCATCTTATAATACTATTTTTTTTTCAACAAAATCCTGGCTTCCTGACACTGTGAATGTCTTCTTAAATGGAACAAACTTCCTGTTAAACTTGTATCAGAGGGTTGCCCTTCTTTTGAGAGCTCCTAAGTAGGCCAAGAGTAGAGTGAATGTAAGGTAATTGAACTCTCCTTGACATAACTTTTACTACTTCCCTGAGCTTATTTCTCTGAGGGGAGGAGATTCCTCCTTAAAATACTACTTTTAAAAAGCTTATTAATTCTAAAATCTGAAGCCTAAAGAAAGGAAGAAACTATTGTGCAAATCAGAACTCATGGTGATTTCAACCACTGTAAAACTTGACATGAAAGTTAAAAATAAATCTATATTTTAGGAAAACATATTGGACCATTGTAAAGAAAATATAACAACTTTCAGTTTAAAAAAACACAAAAAACTTACTTTTAATATTCTCCTATAGATGATGATTTCATTTGAACTAAGTCCTAATAATATGTGCTAATGAGTAAGATGCCATTTTAAAAATATTAAATGAAACAGATGAACTATGGTTAGCTTGCATTTAGAAAACTGTTATCCTTCAGAGCAATTATATATTTCTACAACAATGGGCAAATCCTTTTATTTTTAGTCTACCAATCTGTACTATGTTTGGTTTGTACTTTTTGATGAACATTAACATTTTATACTAAAAATGATAATTCCCCTTTGCCAGGGACTTATATTTTCTATCTAATTTCAACATGGATAGTTGCAGTATCTTCAGTGTTTCATTTCAATGTATTTATATCCAGTGTTTACTCCCAAAGAACTGGAAGACTTAGTAAACTCAATATTATTTATTTATTTTGCTTTGATCTGTAGGTTGTCATGTAAACTAAGCAGCACATTTCTTTCTCACTTACATATGGGCTTGCTGACTGACGGAGTTCTCAGATTTCTTTGTGGCTAAGGAAAGGTATTTTTGATACAGTGTGAGATATTTTAAAAGAGTGTTTGAAGTGTTAAAGCAGATATCTGGGCCAACAAAAATGAAGATCATGTTCTTAATTTTGATCATTCCAAAAGCTTCAGGCTGAGTTTCCTGGTATCAGAAGAATCATTGTGAAAAGTCAGGGTAGTTATAAAAAGATGGTTTTAGCATTTGGGGTTATAAAATTAGCTTTCAAAATTAAAACTTTATCCCATGCCCGTAGTGTGATTTTTAGTGTTTATTTTTCTCTCTTATTAGACATATTGGTATCACCTTTTTTGTCTTGTACCCTGATTTTCTGATTAGGGAAAATCTCTTGAGTTTTCTTATTCTAGATTCTTGATGTGTCTTAGTATAAAGATACTAATTCTGTGCATTTAAAGTATGCAATATAATGATTAATCTACGTGTCATCGTTAATCTCTAAATCATAACATTGGCACAGACTGCTCCATTCATGTTAGTTACTGCTCATAAAATTCAAAGTGAGATCAAATTGATCAGACTGAGAAGCAATGAAAGCTGATATACTTTATAACAGATACGAATGAAAGGTCATCAGTTTTATTCAATTTATCAGGAAAGAAAGACCAGATGAGACACTGAGACAAATGACAAGCCAGGGGTCAATGACCTGTTAATACTGCCCAAGGTAATATAAATATCAAACGTCTGCATAGGTAACAGCTTCTGGTCCTTCCTCCTTCTCTTCCCTTTTCTATCCTTCCCTTCCCTCCTTTCCATTCATTTTTGCTGACAAAAAGTAGCATAAGAATTATCAAAGCCGGTCAAAGACACATCCTATGACTTAAAAAGTATATTTCCTCTTGGAATTTATACATAAGATAATCAAAATAAATTTGCAAGAATGTTCATAAGAAGCTAGATTGCTAACAGGCCCAAACTAACATATATGTGGAATACATCGTGCAAATGCTGGGCTGGATGAATCACAAGCTAAAATCAAGATTTCTGGGAGAAATTTCAACAACCGCAGATATGCAAATGATACCACTCTAATGGCAGAAAGCAAAGATGAACTAAAGAGCTTCTTGATGACTGTAAAAGAGGAAAGTGAAAAGCTGGCTTAAAACTCAACATTCAAAAAATTAAGATTATGGCATCCAGTCCCATCACTTCATGATAAATAGGTGGGGGAAAAGTGGAAGCAGTGACAGATTTTCTTTTCTTGGGCTCCAGAATCACTGTGGACAGTGACTGCAGTCACAAAATTAAAAGACACTTGTTCTTTGGAAGAAAAGCTATGACAAATCTAGACAGTGAATTAAAAAGCAGAGACTTGACTTTGCCAACAAAGGTTCATATAGTCAAAGCTATGGTTTTTCCAAGTAGTCATGTATGGATGTGTGAGTTGGACCATAAAGAAGGCTGAGAGGTAAAGAATTGATGCTTTTGAACTGTGGTGCTGGAGAAGACTCTTGAGAGTCCTTTGGACTGCAAGGAGATCAAACCAGTCAATCCTAAAGGAAATCAGTCCTGAATATTCATTGGAAGGACTGATGCTGAAGCTGAAGCTCCAACAGGTTGGCCACTTGATGCAAAGAGCCAACTCACTGGAAAAGATCTTGATGCTGGGAAAGATTGAAGGCAAAAGGAGAAGAGGGCAGCAGAGGATGAGATGATGGAGGGCATTACCAACTCAGTGGATATGAATTTGTGCAAGCCTCAGGATACAGTGAAGAACAGCGGAACCTGGCTTGCTGCAATCTATTGGGTTGTAAAGAGTCAGACACAACTTAGTGACAGGACAACAACAAAAAGTGCACAAACGATTAATAACAGGAAAATGCATAAGTTTGGATACATTCATACAGTAAAATACTACATACAACATGGATAACTCACACCCGCACATAATGTTGAGTTTATATGTATCATATGATTTCATTTCTATAACATGCAGAAGCAGCAAAACTCATCCATAGTGATAAATATTAAGATAGTTCTTATGTTTAGTGGAGTTAGTAACTAGAGTAGGGCATGAGAGGCACTTCTGGGGAACCACTGAAGTTCTATTTATTGAATACACAAATTGTGTTTACTGTGAAAAAGTCACTAAATTATACACTTGGGATTTGTATGCTTTCATATATATGTCATACTTCAGTAAATATATATGTTATACTTAAAATCACATGCCTGTATAGCAAATTTGAATAATACTTTTTTTTTAAAATAGAAAGTTTTTTATTTTTCTTTGTAAAAGTTTTGCACATTTCATTTTAGATTTATTCTAGGAAGTATTTGTAAAAGATACCTTTTTAAAATTTTTGTTGCTGTTTAGTCACTAAGTTGTGACCCTTTTTTTTTTTTTTTGTAGTTGAAATTTTTTTTTTTACCATTTTTTTAAAATTTTATTTTTTTTTTAAACTTGACATAATTGTATTAGTTTTGCCAAATATCAAAATGAATCCATCACAGGTATTTTTTTAAAAAGCCTCATAAGCATAATTACTATTAAACTTCCAGTCTTTGAAATAAATGTAAATATAATGCACAGACATAAATTTGGAACATCTATTTTCTATCTCTCTATCCCTCATGTTTTATTATACTTAATGCTGTATAAACTATTTATACCTGTCTTTTAAGCAACATTTTTAATATTTCATTATATCAATGTATAATTTAAATATCTGTCTTTTATTCATTCCTTTTTACTCTTGGGAGGATAATTTATGAGTCAAAGACATATCCAATTTCAAGAGTCTTGATATTCTAAGGCTCTGAATATTGACAACCAAAATATCTATTCCAATTAGTATTAACAGTAACATAGTAGTATATTTTTTTAATTCATTACAAAAGAATATCTTTCTCCCTTAATGCACTTTTAGAAATTTAAATGTGTAATATTAAAATATGGTATTCTTTAAATCAAATATGGATAATTAAAAATTGGGATATGTATATTGTAAAATCTTTTTATCTATATTAAATAAAATATTCTGACCTATAGCAATTTGTACTTCAAGTATAGATGTCAAATTGCTTGATGTGAATTCTTAACCATCTGTGTAGAATCCAGTGAAGGGAACTCAATAGTTCATTTTCAATTTTGTAGGAAGGAGGGACAGTAAGTTATTTCCTCCCCACCCCAAATTATAATCATGCATTTACTTACATTATGTTGATCAGAATCCTTCATTTTCATTTAAATTAAGATAAAATATTTAGCTATGTATAAAAATTTTCAACGATTTAGGTTTTTTTTCTCTTGGTTCCTGTGATTGCTGCTTGATTTAATAACCAGTAGACGAAAATAATTCATTTATTGGGTGAATTCTAATGATGCCTGCAGCTGTTTTTTAATATTTGAAATGGCTATGAAATCACTAACTTAAGCATCAATTATTAAGTCACTGCAGACTCAGGGAGCTTAGAACCTAGGTGGGTCACTAGGATAGCAAGGCTATCAACAGATTGAAGTGAAAGACAGAAGAGTAAATGAAAAAATCTGTTCAGTTTTCCACATCTATATCATCAGTGTCTTAATGCTTAGATGGGTGAAAGAAAAAATGCATTTGTGTTTTTGAAATATTTTTTAGAAATAATACATTAAGAATGTTTTGGTTAGGCATGCCTGTTAAATAATAATTTATAAATATTAGAATTACCATATGATCCAGTAAACCCACTCCTGTGCCTATATACAGACAAAACTATAATCCAAAAAGATAAATATACACTTATATCCATAGAGGCATGTTCACAATAGCTAACACATGTCCATCAACAAATGAATAAAGAACAAAGATGTAGTACATATGTATGATGGAATACACTCAGCTAAAAAAAGAAAAAGAAATGAAATAATGCCTTTTCCAGCAACATGGATGGAACTAGAGATTATCAGACTAAGAAAAAAAAAGAGAAAGACAAATATATGATATCACTTATATATGGAATCTAAAATATGACACAAGCAAAGCTATCTGTGAAATTCTACCTAAGAAACAGAAACAGATTCACAGACATAGAGAACAGACTTGTGTTTCCCAAGGAGGGGAGTAGGGGAGGGGTAGACTGGGAGTTTGGGGTTAGCACACACAAACAAATATGTATAGAATGGATAAACAACAAAGTTCTACAATGTATACATATAACTATATTCAGTATCCTGAGATAAATCAAAATGGAAAAGAATATAAAAAATAATGCATATATATGTACAACTCAATCCTTTGCTGAACAGCAGAAATCAACACATTATAAATCAACTATATTTTAATAAAAAGTCATCTGTAATAACTCATAAATATTAATCACTTCTAAGTATGGAACTAATAGACCTTGGAAAAATATGTCTAAAAGACTTATATAAAGTAATTATTCTGGTTTACAAAGTGAAGGCAGCAAAATTTAATACTGGAGAATATTACAGTTGATAGTTACCATAAGTCAGTAGAGTCCTACATACTTGTTTTCACCCTTCAATTTTAGAAAAAATGCTTCAGAGTAAGGCAGCCTAGGGAGAATATATTGGTGTGAAATTCACATTTCCCCTAATTTCAAGAAAAAGTATCGAAATACCCAACAGAAATTAATTTATAAGAAAGCATTAATATCATAATCCCTTTTTAGGCATGCCTATGTTCTTCATCATGTACTAAGTAAATTGAAAAGCACTTGTCTTTTGTCTTTGTTTTCTAAAATCAACAATTATCTGACACAAAAGAAAATTCTTTCCACAGCTAGTGTACACAAGAGAACTGATGAAGTGACAACAGAAACAAACTTAATGATTACAATATTAGCAAGATTTAGAGTTAATTTCACATACATAGTTTCCAAAATCTCTCCTCTTTATATCAATATACTATTTTAAGATTTTACTATAAATCTGGCTTTTAAACACTTACTGAAAATATCCAGTTCTGCAAATAGTTCTTGAGTAGTTATCCCTTTTTATGTTCATTATTAGTTAAAGAGATAGCCTAAATATATCAATTCTAATGCAAGAGCTAGAAGGAAGATTATAGAGAAAGTGAGAGAAGGAGACAAGGAGAGAGAGACAATATTTTGATGGACAAAAGATCTAGGAAGATTTCACAGAGAGGTAACATTTGAGCAGACTTTGAAACGTACCTAGGACTCCAATGTATTGAACTGAAAGACAGAAGGTATTCCAGGTATGGGGAGTGAATGGGGAAAATCTGTTCAATACTCTGTATCTACAACACCAGGGTCTCAATTCTGAATCCCATCCAAGCCATCTTTCACACTGCTGTGAGATTTTTCAAGGAGGGAAATATTAATGACATCAAGTCATGCTCCCCACTGGTTCAAAATGCATAAACCCCCTTTAGTATGGCATGGAAACTCTTCACTATATTTTACAATCAACTGGACCAAATATATCTCTTCAGCCCCATCTCCCCATCTCCTGCTATTTGCCCTCTCTCTCCCTTCTCCACTCACTCCAGACATACAAAACTATAGTAGTTTCCCACAGACACCACAATCTGGCTTCATTTTCTGTTTGG
>NW_011494772.1:2558685-2573056 GCF_000754665.1 Bison bison bison | reverse complement strand
TTTGGAATGACATTCTGCTCATTATTTATGTCCCTGATTTTTACTCACATTTTAAAACCAGCTTGAATAAAACTGCAAATATTAGTAAGCTCTCACTAAAGTAAGATTAAAGCTGCTGATCCATTAGCTTTATGTAGCAGTCCCGTGTGAGGACTTGGATAGTCCTTGTCCTCAGATAAATTCTCCTCATTTGTATTTTACCCTAAGCACAATTCTTAGCTCTAATGACAATTGCGGTTGACTGCTTGTTTGTTTCTCCTTTGGACCCTAACTACTGGGTGGCCTGGATTTTCTTCCTTTGTAACCTAATATAGAGTTCAATTGTTTTGACTGTTGTTAATTTAGACTGAATTGAGCAAAATAATTTAAATGGAAGAATGCAGACACTCTTTGGGTATCAAGAATTGTTTCTCTGTGGTTGGGATATAGAAGAAAAATAAAAAGCCTTTAGAAAGTTGAACAAAATGGTGGTGAAAATAATGGCCTGATGTGAAGGGCTTTGAATTTCACCATGGGGAATTAGATCTCTATTTTCATAGGTATTCTGACAAATGTTTTCAATGGATGAATGATCCAATTATACTTTAAAATCCTAAATAGGGAACATTCATATCAAATTAAGAGTTTTATGCAGAGAATGATTCATCTTGAATTTCTTAACTAAAGTCATGCTTACATTTTTGTTCTCAACCATAAAGCATATATAGTTCATGGAAATCTTTTTAACTGTGTTTGTTACAGTCTCTCAATAAGATATCCTGATATTGAAGTTCACAACAGTGTAAAACCTGTTAGAGCATATTGCATTTAGTAGTAAAAGATAACCTCAACCATTCTTCAAAAAGGCATTTGCTAACAAAATACTTAATATAAAATGGCATTCAATGAGCCTTGACAATTTTAACTACAAACAGAACTCTAATGAATCAATGAGTTATAGTTCCTTGAATACAGAAAACTAGGCCACATTTTGCCCTTCTCTCTCATATTTTACGTATGTGTGTGTGTGTATATATATATATATATATATGTATATATATGAAGTGAAGTTGCTCAATCTGACTCTTTGCCACCACATGGACTGTAGCCTACCAGGCTCCTTTGTCCATGGGATTTCCCAGGCAAGAGTACTGGAGTGGGTTGCCATTTCCTTCTCCAGGGGATCTTCCCGACCCAGGGATCGAACCCGGGTCTCCTGCACTGCAGGCAGACACTTTACTGTCTCAGCCACCAGGGAAGCCCCTTAAAAATGTTGAAAAGAACAGAGAGTGAGGGGATACTGATGTTTTTAGAGTAGGAATAAACACCAGCAGGCTTCCCTGGTGGCTCAGAGGTTAAAGCATCTGCCTGCAGTGCAGGAGACCTGGGTTCGATCCCTTGGTTGGAAAGATCCCCTGGAGAAGGAAATGGCAACCCACTCCAGTACTCTTGCCTGGGAAATCCCATAGACAAAGGATCCCGGTACGCTACATTCCATGCGGTGGCAAAGAGTCGGATACGACTGAGCAATTTCACTTTCTCTTCTTTCTTATATATATCTATATCATTTTGACTGTCTATGTGTTCTTCTAACATTGCCCTATTAGCATTTCTTACAATTATGCCCTATCAGTTTTAAAGTAAATAATACTGCTTTTGAAATATCTTTGTTGGTTCTACTCTATGGGATAATCTGAAGAGCTAGAATAGATCTGTTTCGTACATTTTCACAGCAAGAAAACAGAATATGAGCATGTGAAAAATTCATCATTATTTTCCTTAGTCCCTCAAATAGCCACATCTTGAATTACTATTCTCAGAAAAAAGCAATTGGTCATCCTATATATAATGATATGATTATGATACACCTACATGTATAGTATGTCAAAAAGAAAAAAAAAAAAAAACAAAGCAAAACATGAATCTAATTTCCTACAGTCTGAAGATTGCTAGTGTAAGGGAGGTTAAAAGAAAACTAAAATGATTTAGAAGTAGTAATTGTTAAGACACTCTAAAGGAATGAATCTGTGCTCCAGAGATTACTTAAAAATTGCTTGAAGTTTTAACCACAGAATGAAATGACTTTGTTTTTAACATAGCAATAGTTCTGTAAGTTTATCTGCTATAGGAATATATGAATTTGATTTCAACAAGTAAACTATGCAGATCACAGTGGCTTCAGAAGTTGATTTCTAGGAAAATGAAAGACCAATTTGTCTGAGAGGGAAAAAATGTAATTGAACTAGTTTTTAATTATTCATTTGTTTCCTGTTGTTCAGTCACTAAGTCGTGTCTATTTGTAACCCCATGGCCAATACTTTGGCCACCTGATGCAAAGAGCTGACTCATTGGAAAAGACCTTGATGCTGGAAAGGATAGAGGGCAGGAGAAGAAGGGGGCAGCATAGAATGAGAGGGTTGGATGGCATCACTGACTCAATGGATATGAGTTTGACCAACTCCAGGAGACAGTGAAGGAGAGGGAAGCCTGGTGTGCTGCAGTCCATGGGGTTGCAAAGAGTCACACATGACTTAGTGACTGAACAACAAGAATAACATTTTAGAAAAGACTGAAAGGCAAAAGATTCTATAAATACTAATATAATAAATGAATGTTT
Organism: Bison bison bison; assembly: GCF_000754665.1. Taxonomy (NCBI): domain Eukaryota; kingdom Metazoa; phylum Chordata; class Mammalia; order Artiodactyla; family Bovidae; genus Bison; species Bison bison. The sequence continues at coordinate 2,570,460 of NW_011494772.1, read as the reverse complement.
GGATAGAATAATAATAGTTTAACAATGTTGCTGAATTAAAAAGCAGAGACATTATTTTGCTGACAAAGGTCTATCTAGTCAAAGCTATGGTTTTTCCAGTAGTCATATATGGATGTGAGAGTTGGACCATAAAGACGGCTGAACACCAAAGAATTCATGCTTTTGAAGAAGCATGGCTAGAGAAGACTCTTGAGAGTCCCTTGGACTGCAAGGAGATCAAACCAGTCAATCCTAAAGGAAATCAATCCTGAATATTCATTAGAAGGACTGATGCCAAAGCTGAGGTTCCAATACTTTGGCCACCTGATGAAAAAAGCTGACTTATTAGAAAAGACCTTGATGGTGGGAAAGATTGAAGGCAGGACAGAAAGGGGATGACAGAGGATAAGATGGTTGGATGGTATCACTGACTCAACAGACATGAGTTTGAGCAAGTGCCAAGAGAGGGTGAAGGACAGGGAAGCCTGGCCTGATGAAGTCCATGGGGTCACAAAGAATCAGACACAACTGAGCAACTGAATAACAATAACTTAAAAAAAAATGTTAGCAGTACTAATTAAAATGATAATGAAATTCAATAATGATATAGAGATAATTTTTAAAATTATATACATGATGTGTAAGGAAATAGAAATATTTTACAGAAAGATATTACAGTTTCTCTGAATTAAGTAGAGATATATATAGTATACTTTTGTTAATATAATGAATGTTGCAATGATATGCAATCACAATAAATTGATCTAAGATTCAATACAGTATCAATGAAAATCCTTTTAGCATTTTGCATTGAACTTCACAAGTTTATTCTAAAATCTTCATTGGCCAAGAATATAACAAGGTGGGAATTTATCCTGCTGAATATAAAAAACATTTCATTTTAGACAATGGGTTTCTAACTGAAGCAGAAAAACTTATATACAGAATGGGAAAGAACACAGGAAAACAAGTTAAGCTTATATGAGATGTTGATATATGATAGTAGGCATTGCAGTCAGTGAAGAAAATGATGGACTTTAAGTAAATAAAGGCAGCAGAATTTACTGACCACATAAAAATATAAATTGAATCCCAAATTCATGGCAATCATAAAAAATCTATTGTATGTGGATTAAGCATTTAACCATAAATCTAAATAATAAAACTTGAGGAGACTATACAGAATATCTTTATCATTATAAAATGACATGCTTTTAAAAAGCATCACATAATTACAAATTATGTAGAAACAATTTCAACTATAAATTATTTTTATAAAAAGATATCATAAAAAGAACAAAATGGGAAATCAGAAACTAAGAGAAGATATTACAGAAGTAAGATTAATGTAAAGGTTATATAAAGAACTACTAACAATCTAAAATAAAATGGCAAAAGAAGTTTTAAAATTTTGGGATATTTAATTAAAAAAAAATCCAAATGGCCTACAGACCTGTGAAGAGCAATTAAGAAAATGAACAAAAAACTGTAATGGGCAATTACCAGATGGCAAAAATATAAAAGCCAGTGAATATCGAGTGTTTGTAGGATACTGATAAGCTGACATTCTCATCTGGCAAAAGTGTAAATTTAAACAAAGCTTTGTGAAGGTTTTACATTACCTAAGAAATGTGAACATTCACATGTCCTACAACAAATCAATTTCATTCCCAGACTTACACTTCGAACAAACTCTTGAACATGAGCCCTAGGACATTAATATTAAAAATTCAAAATCTTTGCCTAAACTTTATTATTTTTAAAATAATGGCAAATGAAATGTACATGAATGATATGATGGAAACATAAAATGTGGTACTTTCAGTTGATTATTATACAGCAATAACAGAAAATAAATAATGATTTGTGCATTAACATAAGTAAATATTAGTGATAATGTTGAAAGGAAGGAATCATGGAAAAATATATAAAATATGATTCTATTCACATGAATTTTAACAACTGGCAAAATAAGCAACATTAAAGTTATAAAGGGAAGACAGCAGAAAGATTAACACACACACACAAAATGATGATTGCAATGGCAGGGAGAGAGTAAGAAAGAGTTTATCCAAAAAGTGTACATCAGGGAGGAACCTAAGTTACAAATGATTATTGTTTTTTTAAACCTCAGTAGTTGATAACCTCAGGCTTCCTTGGTGGCTCAGTGGTAAAGAATCTGCCTGCCACTGCAGGAGACATCAGAGAAAGCAATGGCACCCCACTCCAGTACTCTTGCCTGGAAAATCCCATGGATGGAGGAGCCTGGTGGGCTCCTCCATGGAGTCGGACACGACTGAGTGACTTCACTTTCACTTTTCACTTTCCTGCATTGGAGAAGGAAATGGCAACCCACTCCAGTGTTCTTGCCTGGAGAATCCCAGGGAGGGGGAGCCTGGTGGGCAGCCGTCTATGGGGTTGCACAGAGTCAGACACGACTGAAGTGACTTAGCAGCAGGAGACATAGGAGATTCGGGTTTGATTCTTGGGTCAGGAAGATCCCCTGGAGAAGGAAAGGTGAGCCACACCAGTGTTCTTGCCTGGAGAATCCCATGGACAGAGGGGCCTGGCAGGCTACAGTCCATGGGGTTGCAAATAGTCAGACATGACTTAACCATTAAACAACAACAGTTGCTAACCTTAGTAATGTCTGTTTTATTATTGTTGGTCCTATTGTATCCCCTTTGCCTTATCCAAGTTACTTACACACATATAAATGCCCATCTATTATCTAGTTGTTAATATTTCAACCTCGGAGTCCCATTCATTATTTTTTTATTTATGTACAAAACGTTGGGAAAGGCAGTCTTGTGTGTGCAGTATCTTTGCTACCACCTGGCCATGGAAGAATGGGTATGAGGTGGGTTTGCAACACTTCCTTAGAAATAGATAAAGAGCCCACACAACCTATGCCATGCTTATCATCTTGCATGGGTTTATCTTTCTCTATTTCAGGCTCAGTGAGTGTGCCCTTTTTTCTTTGCTTAAAGAGTGTGTGTCATATGGCACCTGGGTAACCTCACTGTCCAAGGGGTGTGGACTGTGCTTTTCCACTGCAACACAAGACAAATTGCTGGGAATGATCCACTGGCCATGGGGGACTGACTCAAGCTACTGAAACTAGTCTTGCTCTCTCTCTTATCTAAGCAAAGCATTGCTCCATTTAGTTCTTGACTCTTTTCCTTGGTGACTCCAATACCAAGATGCAACTGTTAAAGTCCTTCACAGGACTGCTAACTCAGAGAAGGAATGGAAACCCACTCCAGTACTCTTGCCTGGAAAATCCCATGGGAGGAGGAGCCTGGTGGGCTACAGTCCATGGGGTCACTAAGAGTCGGACACGACTGAGCGACTTCCATTTCACTTTTCACTTTCATGCATTAGAGAAGGAAATGGCAACCCCCTCCAGTGTTCTTGCCTGGAGAATCCCAGGGACAGGGGAGCCTGGTGGGCTTCCCATCTATGGGGTCGCACAGAGTCGGACACGACTGAAGCAACTTAGCAGCAGTAGCAGCAAGTACTCTACTTCCTTCAGAATGATAATTGGTGCACCACACTACACTCAACATAAAACAATGTACATATTTATTTATATCAGATTCAAATTAATGTGTATACATTTATATAAAATGTATTAATAAATTATATAAATATATGGGACCTCATTATTTAATCCCAGAGTGAACTTCTGAAATTTTTATTTCAAAAAGCTATATCAGTGACACTGTAAAACTCACATCAATGGGCTTGTTCATTCTTAGAAACTCATAAGTAGAATTTTGTTCACAGTAACATTCAGAGATTATATTCCATTTTTGATTTGGCTGTTTTCCTTAACAATACAGAAAGCACTTTCTCTTATTATTTTGTTCCTTTTCTCTGGTACTTGCAAGAACATAAACATCTCATCTTGCCTTTTATTTTACCATTTGAATGTGAAAGTGAAAGTTTTATTTTACCATTTGAGTCTCTTTATTTAAACAAATCTTGAGTTAATGTAGTGCTCAATTAAAAATTTTAGTTCTGTTGGGTAACATCAAAAGCAAATCTCCCAAATCTCTACAAGCCTCTAAAATTTCATTTCTCATAAATTGAATTATGAGTCCCTAACTCAAGCAATCTTTCCTAAAATAAATGTCTGAAATTTTACTATGCAACATGTCATATATAATAATATTTTGGTACATTATTTGAACAGTTACTTGAATTTGGCACCATATACGTTATAGCCGGTTTTTAGTGTTTTGAAATAAATAAGATCATGATGCAATTAGTGTTACTTTATAACAGATATGCACAAAACTTATTTAAAATATAAGTGGAAGATGTTCCCCCACTAAGCTGTCACATTATTTTTGGATAACATCTGTCTGTTTACAAACCATGGTTTATATCTTGTTCTTGATGTGCATGCTAAAGATATTATAAAAATATGTCCCAGTGAACTTGTACAAGATCAATAATTGCTATTTTGGACCATATCACTACATTTAAGTTGACATGCAACTCTCTTAATCTAGTTTTCTTGACTTAAAAATAAATGCCTAACATTTTTCACTTGTTCTATGTTTTTTAAAATAAAGAAAATATATAAACTTTAAAACAATAGGAAAATATTTTTAATAATATATTTTATAATTTCAAATTCTGTTATAATAACACTAATAAGATTTCATAGTGAAAAGCTGATTAGAGGGAGGCATAACTGGTAGGTGCCCTGACCTCCTCAGCAGATCAACAAAGAAGAAGGTGAGAGAAAAAGTCCAACGGCAATGTGTAATGTGCAATCTTGAAAATGAACCTGAAACGAACTGTTTGAGGATAAAACAGGATAAAAATGATGTTAAATGAGCACAAAGGGAAAAGACTTAGAAGTTATTGCTGACTATACATTTAATTTTAGTCAACACTGAAACATAAGTGCAAACACAAAGTTAAACAAAGAAAAATTAAACTAATATTTCTTGGGTTCCATTAAGAGAAAGAAAAACTATCTAGAACCAAGAGCTGATAGTTTACAATTTAGTATGAATGCTGACAAATTGGACTGCTTCCAAAAAGAGACAAGTGATAAGACAAAGCAATATATGATCATTATGAGGCTCATCAAAGAAATAAGACTGAATGGGCTAGACTACAGAGAGACGTGAGGGACATAAGAGATGATTTCCAGTATTGTAAGGTGACTCCTATAGCTGATGCTACACCGGTTTTCAGTTGCTTTACACGAAAAGTTTGACAGAAGTATCTTCTTGTTAAAGAAACTTAAACAATGGAATGTGTGGGACTTCCCTAGAGCTTCCCAGGTGGCACTAGTGGTAAAGAGTCCACCTGATCCCTGGGTCAGGAAGATCCCCTGGAGAAGGGAATGGCAACCCACTCCACTATGCTTCCCTGGAGAATCCCATGGACAGAGGAGCCTGGAGGGCTATAGTCCACAGAGTCACAAAGACACACATGACTGAAGCAACTTAGCACACACTCACGCGTGGGACTTCCCTGGCAGTGCAGTAGTCAGGGCTCTGGGCTTTCACTGCAGGGGGCATGGGTTCAATGCCTAAGATCCCAAATATTGCACTATATGGGAAAAAATTAAAAAATCAATATACAATGATATCAATCATAGTGGTTCAGCTTTATCTGAACAGAATTGGTGGCACTGAAAAAATGGTTCAAGTATTGGATAGGGATTCAACAAAATAAACTCTCAATTTTTCTTCAGATGTGAGATTCATTGCTTCTTTACCATATATTGTTATAAAATTTATTTGTTTAAGGCATAACCAAAAGTAATAAGCTTCTAGAATCTAGACAGTTAAAATGTAGAAGGTTTAAACTGATTTGACTATAATATGAATTAATTTGAACCAAATGATTTTACTTAAGAGTTGAATATATAAAGCTATAAAAACTAGTCTTATGAAAAACAAACAAAACCAGTCATGAAGTATATTCATGTTATATATACATATATCATTCTAACTTGACTGGAATCATATTGTTTATTATTTTATGTTTAAATATACTAGGTAATATTAATTATACTGTATGCATTAAAAAAGATACAGTTTATGGAGCTTTTTCATCTGCTGTCAATGACAAAACAATAGACTTGGGCTGTGTGAATAACTTGTATCACTGTACTACTAATGTTGTAGCTACTACCAGTGCTACTACTATTACTAGTAAGACTATTAATCCTAAAACCATTTCTATTACTGCTACTGCTACTACTGCTATGATAATTGCTTCTAGTAGTAATGCTAATACTACTACTACTAATAAATTACTTTTATTGAGTTGTTATAATATGTTAAGGTGCTCTTATTAGAATGTTAAGTAAATCAAATGATTTATGCTTTAAGCAACCCTATGAAGTAGAAACTGTTACCAGCTTCATTTTAAAGATAAATTTAAGGTAAGCAACTTGTCCAAGAACTTACATGTTAAAAGTGGGATGACCAGCATTCAAAATAAGGCAAAGGTTTTAGATTGTATGGTTTTATTAACCTATATCCTACTCAAAAAATAAAATGAACTGTGATACAAGTGTAATTTTTGACATAAAATTAATATGCATCTGTGGAGGAAGTTTTCTCCAAATATAGCATATTATTCTAATGACATTTCTACACTGTTCTTAGTATCTACAAGTTCACTCTCTTTGGCAATGCTGTTCATTTTTCTCACACTTTGTAAGTGTCCATTTATAACCTAAAATTTTCATAGCATTAGCAGTTTTGACTAAGTTGACTGGTCATGCATGTTTGGTATTAGTCCCGCACTATGTTTCAGAATTGCTTGCCTATGATAGGGTACCCATCACCCCCACAATAGAACCCAGGTTTATGTTTCTGCAAAGAGTAGCTCTGTCTACCATTATACAAGCTTGATTTCATTTGATAGGGATTTCCCCCCTACTATTAATATTATGAAGAAAGATTAATGATTTTAAAAATCAGTCATTGTTGTCATATAATTAAGTAGGGAGAAATGTAGTGGCTTCCATGAGTATCAACACACTACTATCTGAAAAGTTATGCACTTTTAAAAGAGACTGATTGAATTAGTCATGAAGTCTAGTTCAGTGACAACTTCCCTCTTGGTTCTTTTTGCTTATTTGCTCCTAAGCCATTGGAAGGTATGGTGATTTCTACCTACAAGCTTTAGCAATATACATAGGGAGATCTTCAGACACAAAGTTGAAAAACTCTTGTGTTTCTTCAAATACTTTATGAAATTGGGAAAAATCACCAAAACAAGTTCTTCGATTTATTGGAAATTGGTATAATATTCATTTCACTAGATGAACAGAAAAGAAAATTGATTAAATATTAATTCATGAACAAGAATTCATTACAAAGACTCTATTATAGATTGTACTCTAATTAGAACATGAGGGAAAAATATTTTGCCTCCATATAGAATATATGGTAAAAAAAAAGCAAATATCAAATGATGCGTGTATTGATGATACAGTAGAAATGTGGATATAACTATATAAGTCTCTTCAATCAAGATATGTTTGAGTGTCTTAATTAGACATAAAAATGTATGACTTAGTTCTATTTACATATCAAGAAAATGAAAGTCATTCAAAAACTGAAGATAAATACATATAAACATTTAACACATTTAGCCTAAAACCTACATTTTTAAAAAGATGTAATAATGTTTTTAAACAAAAGTCCATGTGCTACTGAATTTAAGTCTCTCATATATATATGAGAGACTTAAATATATATATATATGATGTTTATGGTATGTTGCCAAATACATGAGATACTATTATCATCCTCAATTTATAGATGAGGAAACTAGGCAGAGAGTGTTTAAGAAACTTACCCAAAATTTGACTTCAAAGTCTTGGGTTGTGAATAAATACACAGCCCAAAGTCTGGACTGTGAATAAATCAAGCAAATGACTTCATAGTTTCTCCTTTAATAAGCCTTTCACAGAGTAGCAAACACTTTCTACTCCAAGAGTTAGTTTATAACTTGAATCTTCCCAATGGATTTGTGAGTAGAGCTATTGAAAAAAAGATGACTTGTTCAAAAATGGGTGTCTGATCCAAGCCAGACCAACTAGAGGTAATTAAATATCATTTTGAAGGCTTTCCAAGTGTTGAGAGAGAATGTCAAGCTCCTTTTACTAGGTTTTCAAAGAGAAATGATTGTAAGTCAAGGCAGACTCTCCCTGAGAATAGAACCAGCAGAAACAGGAATGAAGGGATGGATTAAAAGGGAAGAAAGGAGGAGGGGAAGAGCATGAGGAAGAAAGAAAGAGTGGGGGAAGAAAAGGAGGGAAAAAAGAAAGGAAAGGGAGAAGGAGGAAAATAAACAGCAAAGACAAAGAGCAAAGACATGGCAAGATGAAGATAAGTGTCTTGAACATGTCCAGTCTGAAAAATTAAAAGCTCTCCAAGACCTTTAAGATATAGGAATTACTTATATTTCTTAGGCCAACTGAGTTGGATTTCTGTTTCATACAAATATAAGCATATTGGATAATTAATTTGTTTGGGATAACAGACTAAAGTACCTCAGGGCGTATTAAACACTGATATTTTCATCTTGATTCTTTTTATTAAGAAAATACTATCCTTTATCTTTTCAATATATTCAAGTTGTATAAAATTGTTTATGTAAGAAATGTCAATAATCACTAAAATGTTTGAAAACCACAGTTTTGAATAATCTTTCATGCTCTAACATTCTCTAAAAATCTGAATTTCCTTTTTTATAAAAACTGAAGATCAAAATATGTCCACTGATTATTAGAAATTACTTTTTCACATGAAAGAAAGAGGGGAAAAATTAGCAATTATCCCACCCTGATTCTATGTCAGACATTATGCTAGGGCCTTTGTACAAATTAACTTGCATTTTCTATTAATTTAAAATACTCTCCTTTCAACTGAATATACTGAATCTTTTCCCAACAATATGAAAGTTATACATTCCAGATCTTTATTTTCACTCCTTCAATTTTTCAATCCCTTGTTTTATAGGCTATATTATACTTTATGTGACATATTTTAATATGTCCATTAAAAATATCAGACTCCTGAAGAATTAGAAGATGTTTATAATATCTAAAATCAATACATAATTTTAATTAAAACTATATTTTCATCACTGAAGAAAATACTGAAAACTTTATATAAAATATGGAAACACTATAAATAAATAACCTTACTTAAGGAGATGAAGCTCAAGTGAATAATAATTATATGAAGAGGCACTCAAGGCCTCTAGTAATCAAGAAAATGCTAATTGTTAATTTAAACAAGAGATACTACCTAAAATCTATTGCAAATCACCAGTTTGCAAAGAGGGAAGCCTCACTACATTTTAGTGAGGTGTAGGTAGATTAAAACTCTTATGCACAGCTGGTAGGAGTGTAAATTGGTATAGCTCTCATAAAAAGCTTTCTGGATATATTAAGTGAGACATATTATGTACGTGCTCTAAATCGAATGATTCTGCCACAGAAAAGTTCTTATGTCAATTTGTAAGAAACCAAAATGTAAGTTTGTATTCACTGCAGCTGTGTTTAGTGGAAAGTTGGGACAATCAGTATGTTTGTCCAGGGAACTGAGTAATGAAAGTATTTGTGATGTTACTGTGGAACTCCATGCCCCGGAATGAAGCAGTGGTCTAGATACGCATATGATAGCCTGCCTATAACTGAAAACGGCATTGAGTGCAATCACAGGAGAAAACAATGAGATTTACAGCATAATATAAATTTTTTTAGTTGAACGCACATAAGCACAACAATTGGACTAAAGATACACTAGACATCAAATGTTTGTATCCTTTTATATCTTGAAGCCCTAAGCCCATGTGTGATGATATTTGGAAATGGAAACTTTGGGAGGTAAGTAGGTTGAGGTGCAATACAAAATATTTTCAATTTTACATTTTTTGTATGATAATTTATGGGTTTCCTAGGTGGCTCAGTGGTAAAGAATCCACCTGTCAATACAGGAGATGCAAGAGATGTGGGTTCCATTACTGGGCTGGGAAGATCCCCTGGAGGAGGAAATGGCAATCACTCCAGTATTCTTGCCTGGAAAACTCCATGGACAGAGGAGCCCGGTGGGCTACAGTCTATGGGATCGCAGAGTCAAACATGATTGAGTACACATTCCATGCCATACCACGTTTCATAATTTGGTTACCATCCATACCACCTTTATAATCTAACTTCTACTAAGATGTAAATTGCATCTTTTTGCTTATTTTCTCCCTGTACTTGGCTCACAGTAGGTATTGAATGAGAATAATTGAAATATTCAGTTACCTAAATAAAAAGTAAGAGCACTTAGTTATGTCTGAAACAGAGACATTAACAAGCATGCATTCTTTACATGCCTGAAGATTTTTATTAGGAAAATACTTAGGTTTTTACCTGAAATATATATCACATGAGTGTACATTTAATCTACTTTATTATTTTCCGTCCTATATTCCTTCCAAACACACATCCAGGATATGTGTCTAGTACTGGGGGATATTTTTATTGTGGGCATTAAACAGAAGTTATTCATGAATAACATACATTTCAGGCTAGTGTTTTCCACAATCTTGAAGGTTCTGTGCGAAGAGAGAAGGAATATTCAAAGAGACCAGGTCAGAGAGTAACAGAGAATGCAACAAGCAGACAGGGGATATATACTTATACACAAATGGAGAGAGGTTGAATTTGACTTCTCAAAGAATGCAACGAAGAAGCAGCTGAACAGGTGCCTGGAGTATCCAGCATGAAGTTGTGAAACCATGTCCCTCTCTCAAAGGTTTCAGGGTAAGACCTCGAGGCTACCTGATGCTCTTACAGAAATTAATTCTAAGAGCTTCTAGACTAAGCAAAACTTTGCCATCAAATACAAAGGACCACTTGGCATTGCCAATAGACTCATCAGTCATCATGATAGACTAAATAACTAAAACTTTTCTCCCACTTTCCTTACTTAAGGGAATAGAGTGTCAACAAAAAAGAGAATGATGCTTCTCATAGGGCAGTTTCTGGATCACAGAATCATTCACTTTTGTTAAAACACAGATTTCTGGGATCCATCTCAGACCACTTAACACAGAATCTTTGGGGTTTTAGCTCTAAATTACATGTTTTATTGAAAAAATATTTATTTGTTTGTTTATTTGGCTGTGCTGGGTCTTAGTTGTGACATGTGAGATTTTTGAGCTTGGATGTGGCATGTGGGATCTTTCCCTAATTGCGGTGTTCACGGTGTGTGGGATCTTTAGTTGTGGCATGTGGGATCTAGTTCCCTGATCAGAGATTGAATCCACCTCTGCATTAGGAGTATGGAGTCTTAGTCACTGGACCACCAAGGAAGTCCCCAAACTGTATGTTTTCAAACTCTTCATTTGAGCATACTGAAGTTTAACAATCATTGAGAGGAAAGACGGTGTGGGTCATCACAAGGAAAGAACTTTAGAAACTGACAGCATTAGTAGTTTCAAAGAATTGTTCAGGATTCATATCCATTTCAAAAGTCGAGTACTGTAAACTTGGAACTTGGAACAAATCACACCCAGAGACAGTCAAACCAAAGGAAGAAACCAAACCAGAGGAAGAAACCGGGAGGAAATAAATACTCAAGAACAAGGCAAGCTAACCGCTCAAAAGACTGCAGTAAATCTCAGAAACAAGCTAATCACGTGAGAGACAATGTCAGGGAAGAAGAAGGATCAGACAACAGCAACGGTGAGTGATGGATTTCCCAGTATCTGTGGATTCCAACTGCGTAGCCTCTTTTAGACTTTTCC
>NW_011494772.1:2519449-2558585 GCF_000754665.1 Bison bison bison | reverse complement strand
AATGGGAGTATGTAAGTAGAGTGAGATATGACTTCGTGAAAAAAGTCTGACACTCAGCTGAAGTCCAGTTGACTTTTCAAAAATAAGGTATTTTGGTGAGGAACGTTCTAGTCTATTTAACTATATTTAAGCTTATTTTGTTGAAATATGAAATACAGTTTGCCTTAAAGAGTACACTATTTCAATTGCATTACATGAGGCAAAAAAATTAAATATGGAAGCAAGCTATTACTGAGAGATAAAGACAGTGAGATAAGTGCTATAAGTGTCTATTTTCTACTCATTTGGCAAGGCATTTTCTTTTTACTTGACATACTATGTTTTGATGATTGTTCATTCAGTTATTCTACTTCATGTTAACAAGGGAAACCTACTATACTTGTCATGAGCTTTGATTTGTAGCCATAAACTGAGGGAAAAAAATAAAAATGCAAATATCACATACACAGAAGCAATTTATTCACCCTGTCTATCAGTTGACAGACAGCTTCAAATTCCTAGTAATATGTTCTAGTGTGAGATAAGGAGATGTCATTCAAAGGAACAGGAAGAATACATATTTAGACCAAAAAAAACCACAGTGGTCAGAAACTATAATCTCTGTGAATTAATGCCTGAGAAAATTACAAAGTGGCTAATTTGTTCATCCTGGAACTATTATTTTCCCTCACTTATTTGATAATTTTTTATTTTAAACTCACATTATCTCACATTCATTCATCACACCTAGTTTTACCTTTCTTTCATCAGTTTCAATTTAAAGATTGATTCTCTCAAAATCAGTTGCAATATTTCAACTAAAATATGCTCTTTAGAAGTGAGTAAACCCAGATTGCTCTGGGGGGTACTGAAAGTAAAGTAAAACATAGAATCTATTGAATAGCATGCAAAATACCAGAATGTCCCTTCTCTTTCCCTGCTTTGACTCTTCAGTCAAACCTGGCCAACACCCCTGGGGAAAGTCATCAAAACTAATTTTCAGAGATTTGTCAGAGTTTCTCAGGGAACATTCTAAGTATCCTATTTTCAAGAGGATTGCAGTTTAATATGCTCACTCTGAATATCTTTTCTTATTACCTAATTGGCTGAAGTTATTAAAAAACTTCTCAGTGAGTTGAGTTTCAATTCACACCTTGTAAAAAAGGCTAAAATATGCACACAGAAGACTTTTGCAACAGAACAAGCAGTGTTGCTGCTTAGCGTGACTCATTACAGCGCAAAAAGTAGGGCCTGGAGCTAGACTATGAGATTTAACACTCACCTCTGTGAAATAGGTGAAGTGCAACATTTAACATCAATCTTTACTTTTCAGTTAATACAGCTCATTATGGACCAGATGGCTTGACTGCTCTGCCATTTCCTGCATATTTTTTTACAAGACTAGAAATGCAACTCTTTTTCAAAAAAAGTAAAATGTCGTAATCGTAAGGTGAGTGGTTTCAAGGATAGATGCTAAGAGTAATTTTGGATTTATTGAAAAGCAGGTCCTAAATACAGGTAAACTATTTCACCAATGAAATGTTTGAAAGAGACATTTAAACACTCACCTGTTATTCCCTTACATCTATCATTGTAATTACTTCAAAAACTGCAGGGCTCTGAGTCATTTCCCTGCATTTTGATCATAGATACCAGGAAGAGCTATTTGACTCATGAGTTGCTAAAATCAAATCTCCAAAGTCTATGCATTGACTCTTTCTCTGTGCTCTTGATACAACTGCTTGAAGGACTGAGTCCAAAAGTGAGGTTTTTCTGCTATAATGCCTATGTGATAACAACTGATAATTTCCAATTATTCAAAAAAGCACTCACATTTGAGCATTACGTAAATATAGCTGTGCTGATGATAGCCGGATATCAAACATGACATTCTGTAAAATGTCCAAAGATTTCATGGAACTAAGCTCCCATCTCTGTGTCAGAAGCAAAGACATCCAAATAGCACTCCACTTACCTTTATGTCTTTTCTTTCCTTCCTGCAGGCGTCACCTGCTGAGCTCTAGTTAAGCTTCTTACACATTTTTTTTTTTTTTTGCATTCATGCTCCTGTGTTACATAAGTACATGTTGAAATCTGCTTGACCATAGGTTTACAGTGTGATTCTCTTGATGTGTGATTTTTAATTTCTACTGCCCTTTGAAATAGGAGATACTAATTAGATGTTCAAATATAACTAATGGAAAAATAAGATGGCCTTGAACAGTCAATCAAGCATTGGGTCCTTTATAACAGTTTAATCAAAAGCCCTTTGATGATACAACTTCAAGCATTTTTCTGAGTCTTTTAGCTCACTCTGTTGACTTAACAGCAAGCCTAACTTACTTTAAAACATCAAAATGTTTACTGAGAAACAAGAAAGTCACTGTTTTACCCAAACACAGCATGTCAAACAAAAATTCAGTAGGCAGCAATGGAGTATTTTTCAGAGGCAGAGACACAGCATGGAAAATGGTTGTATACTTTAAAGAGGCGGGGAGGGCGAGCCAGGGCCATTAGTTCTATTCTGTTCTGCTATTTCTTGTTTTTAACCATTTTCAGCTGTTTACTATACAAAGTAAATTTACTGCACAAAAAGTACAATAAGAATCGACATGAAGTTTTCTCTACCTAAATCAGTTACAACTACCAACAATACTCACTCAGATTTACTTTTCAGACCTTTTGCCCAAGTTAGAAAATTATGTCTAACCCTAGTGAGCACTCAACAATATTTATTAGATAGTTGCTCTAGTGACTTTTATGTCAAGATTACATGCCATTTTAATCCATGTGAATATTTCCTCCCCTCAAGTTTCTAAATCTTACTCTACACTTACCACAAAACAAAGACTTCTCCAGGAATGTTCCTGCCTTATGTTGGGATTTTCTTCCTTTTCTATTTTCTTTCTGCTACTTATATATCTATCCCTTCAGGTAAATATATCCCCCAGAGTTAATTTTTTCTCATGCCCCACAAATAATGGCTTAATGTATTTCCACTCCAAAGACTTTAACTCCAAGTACTTAACACTGAGTGCCTAGATTCTCAAAGCATACATTTACAGCTTCCAATGTTGAATTTACTTTGGAAGAATCAGCATGGAGCCATTAATTTTCCTCATGATGTTCAAGGCATACAGTTACAGGCATATTAAAGTTTGAAGCACATAATCCTCAGTATAAACAAACTAAAAATAATGGGCACTCATCAATTAAACTTTTCTTTTTGCAAAGTACTACTTTTATCCAATTTAACATGATTCATTAAATTGCATAGTCAGTTTCTATTGTGGTATGTTATTAGCTATAACTATTGTTTTCACTTACAAGTAGTATTTTTATTATAAAATACGATTATGAAGATCATTGTGAGATAAGATGAAATCAAATAAAACCCCTGTGCGTGTGTGTGTGTGTGTGTGTGTGTGTGTGTTAATGCATCCTATATCCTTTCCTTCGTCTTCTCAGGTCAGATGTTTGGCACAGATGCCTTCAACACAATGCTAACCACCCACCATTGTCTCCCATGTGGGAAGGGAAAGGAAAGAAGAAGGAGATTAAAGTCAGCTCTGAACTGGTTTGCAATATGGGCCTTGAGAAAAAAATGAATAGTGGTTTTTGTCCCACCCAAATTTTCATGAGGGAAAGAGTAACTAGATGATCTAGAATTTAAGAGGCTTCAGAGGGAGGAAAAGAATGCATCTTCGCATCTTAGTTTAAACAATAAAAAACCTTATTGCTTGTTTACACAGAGGAAAAGGGGAAAGGGGATAAATACAAGATAATGCAGTTTCCTCATGATTAAATCAATTTGCACTAAAGTGAAGGAAATGCTCATGAGTAGAGAGAGAGAGTTGACTACACAGTATGACTGCAGTGGGTGTGGAAGTAAGGTACTGCAGAAATGTTTGCCTAACAATGTTCCTCCTTCAGGAAACCAAAAGGGCTAGTCTTGTGAAACCCCATACTACCTTCCCCTGGGCTCCCCAGGTGGTGCTAAGTGGTAAAGAATCCATCTCCAGTGTAGGAGCTGCAGGTTCAGTCCCTGAGATGGGAAGATCCTTTGGAGGAAATGGACACCCACTTCAGGATTCTTGACTGTGAAGTCTCATGGACAGAGGAACCTGGGTGGGCTACAGTTGACGGGGTCACAAAGACTCAGACATCACTGAGCGACTGAGCACTGTCTTTCTCCTCAGATTATTGTGTTACAGCATTGAGGATGAAAGATTTTGAAGAATAATCCATTCTGAAAAGTTGCTTGAAAAATGGATAGCTATATTTTAAGTTCCAAATGTACAAAAAATGAATGGGCCATGACAGTAACATAGGTTCATAGGACTACAAAAATACAACTCTTCAAAAATAAGCACTGGGGATTAAAGATTTATCCTGTCAAAAAAGAAGAAAGAACAGAAAGGACAACAAGAAGGTATTTAAAAAATCTATTATCTATCTATCTATCTATATATATATATAGAGAGAGAGAAAGAGAGATAAAATAGCACTATCTAACCATTACACAAAAGGTAGAAATATTAAAACAAGACACTGTAAAAATTTTCCGTATGGAAAAATGTGAAAGATAGTCTCACAGTGGGTAAGGAGTGACATTACCAGCCCAACCAAATGTTAATTATTATTATTATTTTTTTGGCCATGCTATGAGGCTTGTGGGATCTTAGTTTCCCGGACAGGGATTGAACCCAGGCCCTTGGTAGTGAGAGTGTGTATTCCTAACCACCGAATAGCCAGAGAATTCCCATTAATATTATTCATATGGGAAAAAAAAAAAAAACTGTGAAAATCAAACCAATAAAATGCTCAATGTTTTTCAAAAAGAGAAAAAATAATACATATCCAACTTTTCCAGAGTATTACAGTAAAGATACTTAATATCTTTTTAGTCATCAAAAATGCACTTATAAAAACTATTTTCACCCATAAAAAAGGATTTTTTTAAGTGGTAACAACCAGTTTTTGACTAAAGATTCCAAGATATGTGTTGTTTCACATATTATACATTAGTATTGCTAAAAATTTTCTGAAAAAATTCTGAAAGTGAGTTTCAAAATGTTTTCAAAAGTTCACTTCTGGAAATCATAAGGAAATAAATATATATAGAAAGATTTAATTCTTAAGTTGTATATCTTGTTATTACAAAAATTGGAAGCTATATGTTTAAATACAGATGTAGTTTTTCCTAATAAAATTCAGTGATTACCAGAGATAATACTATTCAATTATTTTCTTAGTAATTCATATTTACTGGATTATATCAGCTCAATCATATATATCTAATGTTTTGAAGATGTTATAGTTAGATGAGTTATACTGAAACGAATAGTATTGAGTATAGCAAACCATTGGGTTGAATCATTGCTCTACCAATTACTAATTTGTGATTCTGAGAGACTTAATTTTAATTAACAATCATCCATTTAAATATTTTAGAGAGTTGTTTAAAAAACAAGATAATAAGTGGAAAGTGCTTATAAATGTGCTCAGTACCTGCAGTGGATGAATGCCTTCATCCCCCTAAAATTTATCAATTGCAAACCTAACCCTCAAGGTGATTGTATTAGGAGGTGTGGCCTTTGAGAAGTGATTAGGCCATGAGGGCTCTGCTCTCATGAGTGAGATTAAGTGACTTTATAAAAGAGACTCCAAAGGGTTCCCTCACCCCTTCCACCATGTGAGGCTCACAGTGAGAGGACTGCTGTCTATAAGGAAGTGGGTTCCAACCAGACACCAGATCTGCTGGTACTGTCATCTTTAACTTCTCAGCCTCCAGAACTATTAAAACCAAATTTCTGCTTTTTTTTTTTTTTTTATAAGCCAATCAGTATATGATTTTTGTTACAGCAGTACAAAGGGACTAAAGCAGCAGTTTCCAACATTTTTGGCACTAGGAAACAGTTTCAGAGGGGACAATCTTTCCATGGATTTGCAGGGATAGGGAGGATGATTTCAAGATGATTTTCATAAGTCATAAGGAGTGTACAATCTAAATTCCCTCACACGTGGCAATTCACACTAGGGTTCGCACTCCCATGAGAATCTAATACCACCACTGATCTGAGAGGAGGCGCTCAGGTGGTAATGCTAATGATGGGGAGTGGCTTTAAAAACTGGTGAAACTTCACTTGCCTGCCTGCCGCTCACCTCCTGCTGTACAAGCTGGTTCCTAACAGACCAGGGATTGGTAGCAGTCTGTGGCCCAAGGGGGCTGGGGAACCTTGGAGTAGGATGAAAAACTGAAAGTCGCTTATCGTGTCCAACTGTTTGCAACCCCATGGACTGTAGCCTGCTTGGGCTCCTCTGTCCATGGAAATCTCCAGCAAGAATACTGGAGTGTGCAGCCATTCCCTTCTCCAGGGATCAAAGCCAGGTCTCCCACATTGCAGGCAGATTCTTTACCATATGAGCCACCAGGAAATTCCCTTGGAGTAATACAGTATGTAATAATAATCATAATATTTTAAATGTTATTATAGCCCTCATCATTATTCTTTTCAGATCTGAAGTAAAACTCTTTTAATAAAACTTTAAAAAAAATTCAAATTGAAACTCAGATAAAACATTCTCTTGTAGGTTGTTTACTAGGGAAAAAATAATAAGTTTAAATAAACTATTGTATCTAAGAACTAAAAATTTGTACTCTTGTGGCCTTTATAAAACCACATACAACTTTATTTAATTTATTAAATATTCTTTAAGTAAGGAGTTGAATTTTTATTCTTATGATTATGTTGTTTTCCTATGAAGTAGAAAGCTATCAATAGGCATCCTATAATCCTTTAATAATTGGGAAACATATATACCTTACCTTAGATACTTTCCTATGCTCACTTACCCCTTTTTAATTTTATTCATTTTGTAGTTGCTCAATTAATACAAGCATATTTATCTTGAAAACATTATCAAGCAATCAATAGGCATTATGCAATGATTTCAAAGTCATATAAGAAGCACTGTAAATAATTATCTACAGAAAATGGTGGTATATATATATATTTTAATGTATAATGTGTTAATTTTGTGGCTCAAAGTTCTTCTATACCTCCATCTAATTTACTGCACATGTCGACTACAGATTAAGTGCAATTAGTTCTGAAAAAGTTTATATGAGGAAGACAAGGACAGGCCATATATAATTAAAATTTTTATAATGATTTACCAAATCATTGTGCTTCAATTTCCCCCACTGCCTTATTAATCTATTTACATGTATTTCTTCTCTAAAACTACTATTGTTTTAAAATAGTCTTTCAATTAACAAAAAGCTTGTTGAATTGAGCTCCAAATACTTTAAGATGTCTTTTTAGACAATGGAAAATTATATATATTTGAATAATAAATCCACAATAAAATAATCTACATTTGGGGACCATTGACTATACAACTTGCTACTACATGCAATTCATTTTTTTAAACAGAAATGGAAATTCCAAATTTTCTTATAACATGTAAGAGGAATAAAACAATAAAATAAGGTACTGTGATTCAGAATCTGGCTACAGAGAAAAACAGCAAATGTTAGGGAATTCATTATTGCTATAATTCTACTTATTAACAATGAAAATGTAAATACTTAAAAATGAATAAAGCTGCATTAGTAATAAACTTAGGTTTTCACATTTTTGTTTAGAAGTGATAAGTAGTGTATGAATGTGACAAAAATAAAACTAATCATTCATTTTGATCAGAAATCCAGGACTATTTGAGATACAGTTCCTCTATAAATTCTAATTCTTACCCCTAGAAAATACAAATAGTACTCTGTCTAGTTATCTTTCACTTTAAAAATGTGCCTGGTTGGAAAGAAACAGGAATGCTGATAATTTAGATTTACTTTGATAAATCTGACATACCCTTCCCATTTGCTAAGAATTTTGCTATTATTACATGGTAATTCTGCTGTAACACTGATTGTAAATATCCAAATGTGTTTAAAATTTACCATGTAACATGTGGCCCTATTTAGAAAATCTACTGCCCATCTAACACACTTTCTCCAAAGTGGAAGAAAAGCTTTTCATGAGTTAAACAGTGTTCTGATGTGATTGCATAATAAATATACAGCAATAAGGCAAATGCTTCTAAATTCAAAATAGCCACATTTAGGACTAAATGAGATGCCTTTGTGTGGAAGTCTAATGATCCTTAATGTTTACAGATCTAAAAGAGAACTCAGAATACAACAGCAGACAAATCAGTTAAAAATTGCACTGATTTTTCTGAACCAAGCAGAAAATTTAAATTTAGCCTTTTCTAAACCTAACTGGGAACAATCTTTTAATGACTAACACACAACAATGTAAACAGCAACCTCACCTGCTTTAGTTACCATAGCATATTTAAATTGGATAGTTAGAAAAATACCAACCCCACATTTGCTCAGCTTAGCTATAGTGATATCAATATAGAATTAACAAAATCATATTGAGTTTACTAGAGATAAAAGCATTGTATCAAATCACTTAATTAAAATAAAAACACACTTTAAAAGGTTTTTAGTCTGACTACAGTTGTAGCCCCAAATCTACTTTATCATTATACTAATAAGGTCACAAATTCTTTGACACTCAGTGGAGAGGGGGAGGGGGGTCTATTTCCCTTCTCTATCTTCTGGGCTGGTCTGTGTTCTTTGACCAACAAGACTGGGAAAAAATGACACACACTATCCAGAACTACTTTTAAGGTGAATAGCAATTCCCAACTTTGACTTTTACAGTTGCCATATAAGAGGTCTGACAACTCTACCAGAGAGACCCATAGGAAGTGATCCTAAAAATAAGGGGAACAGGGAGAGGGGCACAGCTGAACATGGTCTACTAGCCATCCCCACCAAGTCACCAGAATGGAAGTGAAGCTGCTGGTGCGTCATCTATAAAGATATCCTATCTGCCCAGCTGCCAAGTGAAAACCAAAGTGACTCCAGTTGACACCACATTAACTAGAAGAAGAACCACCCATCCAAGCCCTGCCTGAAATCCTCAGCCACAAAATTGTGTTATATAATGAAATGGCTATTGTTTTTAGCCACTGAATTTTGACGTAGTTTATTAAACAGCAATAACTAACCAGAAAACACCAGTTCTTAGAACTAAGATACCATGCAAAATATCAAGAGTATTCTAATATTGGCACTGGAACTTATCTATCCTTTTGCCAGTGCATTAGTACATTCATTTTGAAAAGACGTGTGGTGAAATATGATCTGTTTCTAGAGCCATAAAAGTTCTTCTATGCTTTGTCCCAAAGAATTTTGAAGAATTTGATCTAAAGAAATAATTCAAAATAAGCAAAACATATATGTAATGATTATATATAAGTATATGTTAAATATATTATATTATAAATAAATATGTTACTATGTATTATACATGTATCTTACTAAGTGAAAATAATGATTATTTTAATCACAATATAAATTATTATATTCATAAAAATAAGGTTCTAATGAGATAAATGATGGTGTATCAATGAAGCCACTATTATGTATTAAGAAAAATAATAATTTTGAAGACTGTAGCTATTTGAAAAATATTTATGCATATATTGTAGAGAGAAGAAGCAAATGATATACTTGCATATATTATATTGGTAAACATATGTATAAGTTACACACACTACTAGAGAAGAAAGCATAAACAAATAAAAACAACATAACTATAAAGAAATTTTGGAAAATTTTAACTGTTAATAATTTGTTATATTCCTTGGGTCGTAAAGCAGATTAAAAAAAATGATAACTTGGACTTCCTTGGATCAGTGGTGAAGAGTCTGCCTGCCAACGTAGGAGACACAGGTTCGATCCCTGATCCAAGGAGATCCCAACTGCCACAGGGCAACTGAGCTTATACACCACCACTGCCAAGCCTGAGCGCTAGAACCTGTGAGCTGGAACCACGGAAGCCTGTGTACCCCGGAGCCTGCGCTCTGCAACAAAATAAAGCCGCCACAGTGAGAAGGTCGTGCACTGAAGCTAGACAGTAGCCCCTGCTCTCCGCAGCTACAGAAAAGCCTGAGCAGCACAGAAGACCCAGCACAGCCAAAAATAAATAAACATTTAAAAAATAACGACTTAAGGATATGGACTGATACAACAAATGCTATATGTGCATGATCTTTTAAACAGTTGGTAAATCCAGAGTTTTGTAGAATTACCAGGCAATGAAGCAACTTTAGAAAGAAAATAAAATTACCCATATACTATGAAAGGAATATGTGAAAGTGATAGTGAAAATCAGTCCTGTCTGACTCTTTGTAACCCCATGGACTATATGGTCCATGGAATTCTCCAGGCCAGAATACTGGAGTGGGTAGCTGTTCCCTTCTCCAGCAGATCTTCCGAATCCAGGGATCGAACCCAGGTCTCCCTGGGTTCCACCTGAAGAACCCCGGTGGATTCTTCACCAGCTGAACCACATGGGAAACCCATAATAGAAATATATAACTCTTCAAATGTAAGATCTCCTCTGTGTAACTCTAGGAAATCTGACATGTTGGCAATAGGATTTCGACCCTAATCATTCTGTATTTCCTGTGTCTGACAAATTCTAATATGTAGTTAGCATTCGGAATTTAATGAATGAATGAGTGGATGAATGAGTGAAAATCTGTTGCAAATCCTGTTACCATTGGAACAGCTATCAATGGTAGAATTTGCATATATGGCATCCAGTACACATAGATGCACTATTCTTCAGAAATGACTTGAGTCCTTTAACTTTTTTAACGTATAGACTTTTTTTTATTTCAAGTTATTTGATTAACAAGTTATTTCTTGTTAGAGAACAACTTGAGTCGTTTTTATATGTTGGCTTTTTTTCTATTTTCTATTCCCTGTCAACATATTTTGAATGAGCTTCAATAAAATAAATGATTACTCAAGTTACGTGACTTCCTCTTCCATTGAAGAAATTTTGGACAGTTAAAAGAAAGAGAAACAAAGTAACTTACAAAATGTAATTATTTCTTGATAAGTTATTTCCACATAGCAGAGCTTGATGCCAACTTTAAACTGTAACTTTATTACTCCTAGCATATGGAAGAATCTATTAACCAAAGCAAAACAAGCCAAAAGAACAACAAAAAATAATGAGTGAATAATTCTTAAGTCCATATTTAATCATTTTTCTTATCAAAGGAATACTGAAGTAGTTGATGTTTGTCTGAAAATACTATAGCTTGTTTTTAAAAATGGCTTTATTAAAATATAATTCATAAAATGTACAGTTCACTTATTCAAATTATACAACTCAATGCTTTTAGTATTATACAGAATTGTACACCTATTACCACAATTTTCTACCAGTTTCATTTGCCAGAAAGAAACACAAATACGTTATCAGTCACTTATTTCTCCTACCTCCCCTTGACCTAGGCAATCACTAATCTAGTTTCCATTTTTATAGATTTGTCTCTCCTGAACATTGCATATAAATAAAATCACACAATATAAGGTCTTTCACTGGTTTCTTTCACTTAATATAATCTTTTCAAGGTTCATTCATGTTATAGCATATGTCAAGCTCTTCATTCCTTTTTATTGCTTCCTGAAATGTGATGTGGATATATGCTATTTTATTTACTTATTTATCAGTTGATGGATATTTTGGTTGTTTCCACATTTTAACTATTATGAATAATGTTGCTATAAACATTTATGCACTAAGTCTTTTTGTATGAACATATGTTTTTATTTCTCTTGAACATATACCTAAGAGTGGAATTTCCAGGTTGTGTGAACACATTATATTTAATCTTTTGAGAAAACTGCCAAACTGTTTTCCAAAGTGACTCTATTACTTCGTTACCCCAGCAGTGTATAAAAGTTTCAATTTCTCTACAGATTCATTAATATTTGTTATTATCTGAATTTTTGATTATAGCCATCCTACTGAGTGTGAAATAGTATCTCATTTGGTTTTGATGTGCAATTCTCTAATGAGTAGTGATGTGACACATCTTTTCATGTGCTTATTGGCCATTGATTATATTCTTTAGAGACATGTCTGTTCAGATCCTTTACCCTTCTTTCAATTGAAATATCTTTTATTATTAAGTTATAAGTATTCGCTAAACTTTCAGGATACAAGTGTCATATCAATTACAGGATTTACAAATACTTTCTCGCACTATGTGTGTGGCCTTTTCACTTCATTGATGATGTTCTCTGAAACACCAAAATATATAATTCTGACAAACTCCAATCAATCTACTTTATTTCTTTTCTAATTGATGTGAGATGGCTTTTTGAGGAAAGGATTGTGATCAATACTTTGGGTGAACGATTTTACAGCCAGAGGCCATGAATTCTGTCCATGGAGCACAGGTGCCTTGCACATGACTCTAATCCCCCAGCGACTTTTCTGGCCTTAATCACATACCAGAGTCTTTAGGCAGCTGTAGACTCATGGCACCTCTATGGGATTAGAAAGCAAAGAGGAGACAAAGACCCTAATCCTTAAAGAATGTGACATGTTTCTTGTAGTTCAGAAAGCAGAATCCTCAGAGAACCCTGGTTAAACTGGAATTGCCTTTTAAACAATATATACATGGAATACAGTTGCATATGTTAAATTACTTAACCAACTAGCTTTTTTTCCAGTTGTATAAATTCTTTGAGCATTATTTGACTCACTTTTTATGAAAATACTGTAAGTTATTAGCTGTTTATATATGTAAAAATGATGAGTATTATGAATCAAAGAATGATACTTACTAATATTCTATTTTAACAATGGGTCTCCTATAACGTCAGATGGATCTCTAAACTCAACTCTCTCCATTCAAACTTATCACAAAATAAGGTCCTTTCAAACAGTCATTTATGTCTTCCAATTTCATTTCCTAATGATGCTTTCCTTTATTTTGTTGGTTATGCATTTTTTTATCTATAACAGTAAATAAATTTACAGGGTTTCCATGTTGTTCTGCTTCAAATGCTAAAGTTGGCAACTTTTTGAATTCCTAAATAATACACTATTTTAATAGCAAGCTAAGTATTTACTGTCACTGCTGGATAGAGTATACCTGTTGAGAGAATTAGAATTCATTTAAATCAATTATTATCCTATATTTTCATTATTTATCATCAATGATCAAATATGATAGCTTGACAATTCCATTGTGACCCTGATCTTACACTGTTTCTAAAAATTTATAATGATTTTTGATCAATGAGACCTGGAGGTTCTTTTGTTAAAAATATTTATATGACCAAACTCTTTGAAGTCATGAGAAAATGTTGCCTCATATATCTAAATCCTTTTACATGGCAAAAGAGTTAAAATCTTGGATTATTTCTTTTTGGAACAGAGAAGCCCTTTGGGACAGAAGACTGCCATTATCTTTTCCAAAAAAAAAAAAATGAACTTTTACTCCCTCATTAACTTTTCCTTAAGACAATGACCAGCTTCCAAAAATTAACTACAACAATGATAGCTAGGTTTCTCTTTCATTTTTCATCTGGTCATTTTTAAACAATTTTAGTCCTAGGCAGCGTATACATGTGATAATGAATTGGTATTAGTATTGTCAGTCTTCTTTGAAAGAAACCAGACTTGCCTCTTAATTTAAAAGGTTCAAAACCACCCCAAATCCTCTCTAAAATGACAATTTCTCTTCTTTGTGTCCAAAAGATTGTCTTTACTGTGAAGGCTATGAACATATATTTCACAAAGTCTGTACTCCTAAAAAGCACATATTTTTATAAGAAAACAGATTTTAAAAGAATTCAGACTATAATTACTGACATTTAAAACATGTCACTTTTAAATCTACATTTTCTTTAAAGAAAGTTTTCAACATGATCATACACATGGCCATATACATCTTATTTCAAAAACTCGTATGTCACTTCTATTTGTAATTCTTTCCACTTGTACTTCAGTTGTTATTCTTTTTAAATTTCTTAAAAGACAAATAGCACTGACTGAAGCCTAATAAGACTGTATCTTTAAATTCTAATGACAAAGAGATAAATATAGCCCATTTCACAAGTTAAATGAGCTAGTTTTATTCAAGAGCAAAATGAAGTCAATTATTATTGTCAAAAAGGATTTCTACCATATAATACAGTAAATCTGTAGACAGGGAGTGTGATGTTTGGACACAATTTGTAGATTCAAGTGGATCTTCATGCATTACCCTGGAATAATAAGGCATCTCAGACATTAGACACTTAGGCGGGACTAACGGCTTGATAAATGACTCTGTGGCATATCTCTTAATGTTTGCCAGAAACATTTTAACTCACTTAAATAGAGGCTTATTGATTAATGCAGAGGACTAAATTATTACTATTTGTATTATTTTGGTCAATATCTATTATCAGAAACAGTTTATTTTTCAGGAGTCAGACTATATCAGGAGCTGATTAGACAATATCCAGAGGGAGGTGTCAGCTCTTCACATCAGGTGGTCAAAGTATTGGAGCTTCAGGTTCAGCATCAGTCCTTCCAGTGAATATTCAGGATTGATTTCCTTTAGGATTGACTAATTTGATCTGGCTGTCCAAGGGACTCTAAAGAGCTGACTCATTTGAAAAGACCTGATTCTGGGAAAGATTGAGGGCAGGAGAAGGGCAACAGAAGAGGAGATGGTGGGATGGCATCACTGACTCAATGGACGAGTTTGAGCAAATTCTGGGAGATAAGTGAAGGACAGGGAAGCCTAATATGCTGCAGTCCATGGGGTCACAAAGAATCAGACATGACTTAGAGACTGCACAACAACAAAAAGACAGAGGTGATCAGAATGACTAGAAGAGTGGAAACTCTAATAAGAGAAGGGTTAAGGGATGGGAATCATTCTGCCTAAAAAAGAAAAAAAAAAGGCTAATAAAAACAGCCAAATATTGAGCGCATGGCTCACAGAAGAGACATATGGCCCTAGTGAGAAAAATGAAATAATTACTTGAAGGCAAATGTTCACTCGTTGTGAAAAAGTTAGAGCTGCTTAGAAATGGGGCTGGCATCTCAGAAACAACACAGTTTCTAGGGGTATGAAAGACGATCCTGGGGAAGAAGGGTTTACAGTGGATACGGACCTGGGGAACCCTAGGGAGACCATAAAAATTTCACTCTGGCACCAGCACAAACAAGCAAAGGACTGACTGCATTCCTATGACATGCCTCCAACTCTGCTAGGCACATTTGGGAGCAAAATCTGGACTCTGTGCTGATTCTGGAGGTTTAAAATATTGATAAAAAGGCAGGCCTAGAAATCATAAAACAAATATGTAATAAAAAATCCAGTAATATTTAAGCCACAGATTAAAAATTACATGAAAAAAGGGATTCTACTGATTTTATTCACTGCTGTGGGTATAGAATCTACAGTGTCTGATACTAAGAATATTCTTTCTTTATTGTGTCAGACAGTATTCTGAGACTACTAGAAAGCACTACTGCTCACTTAATACTTTTAGCAGTCCTGTGAGAAGTGTACTATAATAATCCATATTTTATATTTGAGGATACTGAAGACAGAGAGATTAATTTTTTTCCAATCACATGACACAATGGGATTTTAACAGTGGCTCAGAGTTCATGCTTTTAGCAGTTACCTTGCCCTAAAATTCACAAAAATTAAATTTTCTAATTATTAGAGCTAAGTCAAAAATCATTAAGAGAAAGACAGCTTTTTTTAAGGTGGCAAGCTTGAGAAAGGAAATGAAACTTGAAATTGGGGAGAAAATAAACCAGGTACAAAGTAGAGTCAAAATAGAAAGAGGTTGAAGGAAAACAACATTTATTAATTTATTTAGTGAGTACTAAAATAACCATATACTATGTGAAGCATTGGAAAAGTATATGAAAGACTAATACCAATTCCTGCTTTCCAAAAGGAAGTATGATGTAGAAAGAACTTGGAATTGGATTTTGACAGACCTTAATTAAACCTATTTCAGTCTTTCACTTAGTATGCATGGGGAAGCCCTTGAACTTCCCTGATATCATCCTGGGGCAAAACTATAAAACAAGGAAATTAAATGGCAGGAAAAAGTCAGACAGGTAGATTAATCTGAGAGCAGCATATTGAATAATTTGAATTTGATAAGCTGGAATAATGACAATTAGGTTTTATTGCAGAAAGCCAGGATTGAAAAAATTAGATAAAAGCGGCCAGGATGTTGGTGGGTCTCTAAGAAATGAAAGCCATCAAGCAAAGGCCAGAAAGAAACAAACCCAAACTCAAGAAGGACTGCTATGTGTGTGTCACTCAGTCGTGTCCAACTGTTTGTGACGCCATGAACTGTAGCCCGCCAGTCTCCTCTGTTCCTGAGATTCTCCAGGTGAGAATATGGGACTGGGTTGCCATGCCCACTTCCAGGGGATCTTCCCAACCAGAGGATCAAACCCATGTCTCCCGCAATGTAGGAGGATTCTTTACCATCTGAATCACCAGGGATGTCCATGAATACTGGGATGGGTAGCCTATCCCTTCTCCAGGGGGATCTTCCCAACCCAGGAATCGAACTGCACTACAGGTGGATTCTTTACCAGCTGAGTTACCAGGGAAACCCAAGGATTGCTCTGGGTTTCCCTAAGTACTGAAGGATGTCATACACTTGATTTACAAAATTGGAGAAGAAAAGCAGGTGTAACATTCATGTACATCATGAGTTTGAAGTGAAGAACAGCAAACAGATTTGAATATCAACTTTGCCACACAACTGAATTTGCCTTGGGCAGCATTCTTCACTACAGTTAATTTAGCTTTCTTATTTATGAAATAGAAATAATAATTTTGTATAATTGTTGTAAGAATATTTGAAAATAATATATAATTTTTATTCCCCAAGATAATTAGTGCTTCATAAATGTTGATAATTTGTATTACATTTAGGTCAAACTAATATATTCTGAAATAGAAGTGTTTTTAATACAAGCTCACAACAATTAAAACCAATAAGAACTTTTTCCAGGATGGCAGTCATCAAAAAGACCACAAATAAAAAATGCTGGCAAAGATATACAGAAAAGGAAACACTCTTATGCTACTAATGAGAATGTAGATTGGAAGAGCTATGACGGAAAACATTTTGGAGGTTTCTCAAAAAACTAAGAATAGAACTATCATATGACCTAACAACTCCACTTCTGGGTTTTATGAAAAAAAAATGCTAATTTGAAAAGATATATTCATCCCAGTGTTTACAGCAGCATTATTTACAGTTGCCAAGATATGGAAGCAACCTAAATGCTCATAGATACGTATCTATAATGGAATAATACTACTCAGTCACAAAAAAAAAAATGAAATTTTGTCATTGTCAACAATATGGATGGACTTGGAGGATATTATGGTAAGTGAACTAAATCACATAGAGAAAGACAAATACTGCATGATATCACTTGTATGTGGCACATAAAAAATAAAATTAGTGAATGTAACAAAAAGCAATAGACTCACAGATAGAGAACAAACTGGCATTTACCAGTGAAGAGAGGGAAAGTGGAAAGGACACTATAGGGGTAGAGGGTTACCACGCAACAAATAATTATGATGATTAGGGTGTGATGGCCTAGAACATACGGTCTATCTAATAGACCTAATCTAGTCTATCGTATAGAGGGTCTTTTTGGAAAAGTAACTTTTAACCAAAAATCTAAAGGAATATTGAGGATTAGTGAGATTGCTGCTAAGTTGCTTCAGTTGTGTCTGACTCTGTGCGACCCCATAGACGGCAGCCCACCAGGCTCCGCTGTCATTGGGACTCTCCAGGCAAGAACACTGGAGTGGGTTGCCATTTCCTTCTCCAATGCATGAAAGTGAAAAGTGAAAGTGAAGTCACTCAGTCATGTCCGACTCTTAGCGACCCCATGGGCTGCAGCCTACCAGGCTCCTCCGTCCATGGGATTTTCCAGGCAAGAGTACTAGAGTGGGGTGCCATTGCCTTCTCCGATTATGGAAATGTATTAGGGAGTGGGATCAGAAGTAGAGGTGTGTTCAAGTCATAAGCTAGCAAATAGATAAAATACATGCTTATTTTTCTGTACAGTGGGTTGAACTGTATCTCCCAAGAGATATATCCAGGTCATAAATCTGATTCCCTTTTTGGAAAGAGGGTCTTTACAAATGTAATTAAATTAGATGCATTCTAAATTTGAAGGGAGCCCTAAACCCAATGATTGATGCCTTTACAAGAAAAAGTAGAAGATTTGAGATACGCAGACACAGAAAAGGCACAGAAAGAAAAAGTCCATGTGAAGACAGAGTAAAGACTGAATCTAGCCCCAAGTCAATGAATGCCAAAACTGAAAATTTGTGAAATCTGACTCTCTAGACTGCAGTAAAACTGCAGGAAAATGTCTACTTCTGCTTTACTGACTATGCCAAAGCCTTTGACTGTGTGAATCACGATAAACTGTGGAAAATTCTGAAAGAGATGGGACTATCAGACCACCTGACCTGCCTCTTGAGAAACCTGTGAGCAGGTCAGGAAGCAACAGTTAGAACTGGACATGGAAAAACAGACTGGTTCCAAATCGGGAAAGGACTACATCAAAGCTGTATATTGTCACCCTGCTTATTTAACTTATATGCAGAGTACATCATGAGAAATGCTGGGCTGCATGAAGCACAAGCTGGAATCAAGATTGTCGGGAGAAATATAAATAACCTCAAATATACAGATATCACCACCCTTATGGCAGAAAGCGAAGAAGAACTAAAGAGCCTCTTGATGAAACTGAAAGAGGAGAGTGAAAAAGTTGTCTTAAAGCTCAACATTTGGAAAACTAAGATCATAGCAACTGGTTCTATCACTTTATGGCAAATAGATAGGGAAACAGTGGAAACAGTGAGAGACTTTATTTTTTGGGCTCCAAAATCACTGCAGATGTTGACTGTAGCCATGAAATTAAAAGATACTTGCTCCTTGGAAGAAAAGTTATGACCAACCTAGACAGCATATTAAAAAGCAGAGACATTACTTTGCCAACAAAGTCTGTCTAGTCAAAGCTATGGTTTTTCCAGTAGTCAAGTACAGATATGAGAGTTGGACTATAAAGAAAGCTGAACACTGAAGAACTGATGCTTTTCAACCATGGTGTTGGAGAAGACTCTTGAGGGTCCCTCGGACAGCAAGGAGATCCAAGTCCATCCTAAAGGAAATGAGTCCTGAATATTCATTGGAAAGACTGATGCTGAAGCTAAACCTCAAATACTTTGGCCACCTGATGCGAAGAGCTGACTCATTGAAAAGGACCCTAATGCTGGGAAAGATTGAAGGCGGAAGGAGAAAGGGACAACAGAGGGTGAGATGGTTGGATGGCATCACCGACTCAGTGGACATGAGTTTGAGTAAATTCTGGGAGTTGGTGATGGACAAGGAGGCCTGGCGTGCTGCAGTCCATGGGGTCGCAAAGAGTTGGACATGACTGAGTGACTGAACTGAATTGAATACTGCAGTAATATTTGCACTTATATATGTCTCTAACACTGCACAAGCCCTTTTAACTTGATAATCCCCAGTTCCCCCATTTCTAAACTGGAGGTATAATTGCATCAATCTCAGGGAGTTAAGACTGCATGAAAACACAAATGCAAATTTCTTAAAAAAGTACATGGTTAGTACTCAGGGACTGTTAGGTAGACTTATTTAGTAAAATATATCCAAACCGAGTGTCCTACTTTAAGAAAAAGCACACGGAGGGACTCAAATGTTTTGTTTTGTTTTTTTCATGCTTGGTGCTAAGTTAGACTTACAGTATGTTTTTTAGAACACACACCAAAAATTTGTGATTCAAATTAGTTTGGGAGACACCAACCCACTCCACCATTGAAGATTTAGAATGCATACTGATATTAAAAGACTCCTTAAATTTGTGTAACATAGCGTCTTCTAAATTTATCTGACCATGAAACACTTTTTCCATGAAAGAGGTAATTAACATCTTGAGAATAAAGAACACTCAGGACCCTTGTCTAGGAAATCTGAGGACTTGGTTCTTGTGAAGGTCGTCTCCTTAGTCACTAGATGATTTTGGACATGTTTTAAAATGATATTATAAACACCACTGAGAAAATCAGAGAAAATAATACCTGAAATAATCACACCAGAAATTGTCTCAGTGCAGTATACTTGACACCAAAAGTGGATCATTTTTGTACCCTCTTTTTTTCTAGACAACAAATGTTTTTGATAATAATCATAAAATGAAAAATACTCCAAGAGAATGACAGAAGTAACTCAAGTTCTTTTTTTTTTTTTTTTTTTCAACTTTATCCCCACTGAGCTGCAATTGTTTACATTAAATCAACTTTTGAATTCAGGAATGTTTAGGATCATAAGGGTCAGAAAGAAAACATGTTCCCAAAGTAGGCTTGGACATTTCTGAACTATTACAATACTTCATCTTGAAATGCACACATGTAGCTTAATTTATATGTAGTTGAGTTTGGGTGTGCTGGGATTTTAACTCTGTAATTACGATTTCTTTATATCAATTTCCATGTTGACTACAATGATTATTAAAAGATTAAAGTGTGCCCATTTTTAGCTTCCATATATATTACTAACACCTAAGGGAGCAATGGCACCCCACTCCAGTACTCCTGCCTGGAAAATCCCATGGACGGAGGAGCCTGTTAGGCTGCAGTCCATGGGGTCGCTAAGAGTCGGACACGACTGCCTGACTTCACTTTCATTTTTCACTTTCATTTTTCACTTTCATGCATTGGAGAAGGAAATGGCAACCCACTCCAGTGTTCTTGCCTGGAGAATCACAGGGGCGGGTGGGCTGCCGTCTCTGGGGTCGCACAGAGTGGGACACGACTGAAGCGACTTAGCAGCAGCAGTAGCAAGAGAGTTCAAATAGCTTGTAATTAAGAAAACTCCTCAGTTATGCATGAAACCATAGAGTGACAATAACATAAGCAATTGTAATCACAGAAATTGATTAGAACTTAGAACAAAAGATATTTTTGGAGGGGTGTTTTGGAATATTTTATTGCTATATTGTTTAAAATTGCCAAGGTATGGTTATAATAGAAAATAAGATACTTTTAGCCAGTTATGCTTTTGTTTTTAAATTCTGTACAGAAAATGTTCTTTACTGCATATACCAGGTATGGACCATTCCTGCAGCCCTTCCCACTAGTCTCAACCAAAAAAAAAAAAAAAATTAAGAACAAAGACACACAGTGCACATGAAGGTCTTCTGTAAACTCTCAAGTACAACAGAAAGGTGAGTGTCATCACTAAGGGTCTAAAATTCACCAGAGGTTTTGCTCCTTTAGTAGAGGGGTTTCTTATATGTCTTTTGAACTAACAATCTCTTTGGAAGATTAGTGAAGCTTATAGTACCCCTTTTCAGAATATTATTTTTAATACAACAACAAAACACATGATGATGAAAGTGATAGTGAAATTTGCTAATGAATATGTTCAGTAATCAGGGATATGGTAATGTGCCTCTTTACCAACACACCACATGTGATCCAGTGACAGAACATTACATTACCACAATTTTGAAGTACCGAGGAGTAAAAATGATATTTTAAAACACCTATAGTAACTGTCATATAATAAAAATAATCAGAGTTTTATTGGTGACAAAGAAGGCTGAGCACAGAAGAACTGATGCTTTTGAACTGTGGTGTTGGAGAAGACTCTTGAGAGTCTCTTGAACTGCAAGGAGATCCAACCAGTCCATCCTAAAGGAAATCAGTCCTGAGTGTTCATTGGAAGGACTGATGCTGAAGCTGAAGCTCCAATACTTTGGCCACCTGATGTGAAGAGCTGACTCATTGGAAAAGACCATGATGCTGGAAAAGACTGAAGGCAGGAGGAGGAGGCAATGACAAAGGACAAGATGGTTGGATGGCATCACCGACTTGATGGCCATGAGTTTGAGCAAGCTTTGGGAGCTGGTGATGGACACGGAAGTCTGGTGTGCTGCACTCCATGGGGTGGCAAAGAGTTGGACACAACTGAATGACTGAACTGAACTGAACTCACTGGTATTTCTAACACATCTGTGATTTATCATCACATTAACAATTGGAAAAATGTTATAGTTCAAGGAAAGTAAGTAGAAATAATGATGCATCCTTTTTTCCCATTGAAGTTCACAAATTCTCTGAATTCAAGGACTTCTAGGGTTCTATGAATCCCAGATAGTACTTTCTAAGTAGCCTATGTTGAGCTTCAGTTCAGTTCAGTCGCTCAGTCGTGTCTGACTCTGCGACCCCATGGACTGCAGCACACCAGGCCTCCCTATTCATCACCAACTCCCGGAGTTTACTCAAACTCATATCCATTGAGTCAGTGATGCCATCCAACCATCTCACCCTCTGTCATCCCCTTCTCCTCCTGCTTTCAATCTTTCCCAGCATCAGGGTCTTTTCCAGCATGTTAAACTTAAAAGCTTCCAAAATAATCTTTTCATTTCAACCACTGAGTCCACATTTTTACTTGGGAAATTCTCACCAGTGAGCTCGTAAATCTCTCATTTTTGAAATTGTGAACTGAGGTACAATGAGGATTTATGATTGGGAAGCAATTAGTCCTGGGACTTTATGTTTTCTTCTTTATTAGATGCAGATAAAAGATGGCTTATGATATGCAAGAAAGCCTTTTCCCAAAAGAACTAAAAAGAGAAAACCAAACAAGTGGGAAAAGACACAAGGATGGTATGTTATATTAATTGTTTGGCTAAGTATTGTAGCAAAATGTGAGAAGAAAAGCTGTTCAAAGTAGGTTTCAACATATAATTTGGGTACAATTTTTCATTTCAAATTTGAGGATTTAGAGGTAAATGAAATATGTATTATTTTGGTCTAAATAACAAGGTAGATTTCAAATGTACATTTCTTAATGTATCAAGTTTAGGTGCATTATATCATTGCCATACTATATTCCTAAAAGTGTACATTTACCATTTTAATATTCTTGGATTCAGTTTCCTAACTTATTTAATATTATCTAGTATATTTTTTGTCCAAAACATATGTATTATTTTAATATTAATTGTTTAAAATATCAGTCTATATTTATTAATATTAATCTATAGGTATTTATTTTTGGGGGCTCCAAAATCACGGCAGATGGTGACTGCAGCCATGAAATTAAAAGATGCTTACTCCTTGGAAGAAAAGTTATGACCAACCTAGATAGCATATTGAAAAGCAGAGACATTACTTTGCCAACAAAGATCCGTCTAGTCAAGACTATGGTTTTTCCAGTGGTCATGTATGGATGCGAGAGTTGGACTGTGAAGAAGGCTGAGCGCCGAAGAATTGATGCTTTTGAACTGTGGTGTTGGAGAAGACTCTTGTGTCCCTTGGACTGCAAGGAGATCCAACCAGTCCATTCTAAAGGAGATCAGCTCTGGGTGTTCTTTGGAAGGAATGATGCTAAAGCTGAAACTCCAGTACTTTGGCCACCTGATGTGAAGAGTTGACTCATTGGAAAAGACTCTGATGCTGGGAGGTATTGGGGGCAGGAGGAGAAGGGGATGACAGAAGATGAGATGGCTGGATGGCATCACCAACTCAATGGATGTGAGTTTGAATGAACTCTGGGAGTTGGTGATGGACAAGGAGGCCTGGCATGCTGTGATTCATGGGGTTGCAAAGAGTTGGACATGACTAAGTGACTGAACTGAACTGAACTAAAGCTGATTTTAACCTACATAATTAAATATACATTGTGAAAACATTCATGTGTATTTCTCATTCATTTTGAATATATTAATACCTTACTCCTAAATGCTATAGAGAGTATATATACTAACTACAGTGTAATTCATTGTACTGTGACCAGAATATAAAAGCAAATGGAGACACTCTTCAGCTGCAAGAGTCTTTGGGTCCATAGTAGAAAGTAATCAAGTGAAGACCTGAAACTAGAATTTTAATTAAGAAAGGTATGGTACTGAATAATCAATTTCACATATTAGGAGAATCTTGATATTCTTATTAACACAAACCCTGGTAAATTTGCACCTGATTCTAGACTGAAAGTATTCTTCAATAACTAAGATCTACAAAATACAGCTCAGCCAATTTGGAACTGAGTCAGTGTAGACCAAAAAGAAATCAGACATACATGTTAAGCTTGTCAATATAAGACAGTTACTGAACAGTGTGCCTGGATTATTTCAACAGTTGTGGTTTGAACTGCTTCCACCCCATTTCTCGCACATCAGTTATAAGGAAACAACCTTTCCAACCTCACATTACTCAATTCCCCAAAACTCTCGGCTCTACAGGAGGATTAGATACTTTCTCAATATAATGTTTACTTCAAGTTTTCATCCTTTCATTTTACTTTTTAATATTAATGTATACCATTCCCATCCCATCTTCTGACCATTTCAAATGTTACCTATCTTTGTGAAGGCTTTCTCACTGCTCTCCCCTACCTGCCAGGTAGAACTGATGCTTCCTGGAAACTGCATAGTGCTTTATTTCAGTCTTCCCCTGATGAGTGCATCTATGCATGACTGTGAGATCAGTCAAAAAGTTCCTTGAGTTTTTCTGTAACATCTTATGGAAAACCATGAATGAATTTTTTGGCCAGCCCAATATTTCTATGATTTCTAAACAATTGATGTGCAATGGAGAAACTGATCTGACCTGGTCCCCATTGTCAAGACACCTAAAATCTAGGAGGAGCTACAGATAAACAACAATAAAAACAGAAAAGCACCACACCGAGTACTTATATGGAGAAAATGTAGAGTGTCCTATAGACCTATCAGAAGAGGATATTAGGTAGTCATATTATGCTATAGCACTTACTTATTTATCTGTTTTAGTCCTTCCTATCTTAGCCTGTAAATTGAACTTAATTAACAATTATTGCACAAATCAAGATATAAATGATGATAGAGGGTCATTCGCATTCCAAAAATATCTATGATATAAAGAAGGAAAAATGCGAAGGAAAATGGACCAAAGCTGGTTTCTAGAAGGCACTCTTGAAAAACTCACATCTGTTCAATTCTTTTGATCCTACCTCAGGATGAAGGATAATGAATATTGGAAATCTACAGTATCAAAATAACCTTCATATTTTAATGGAATTCCAAATAACACACTGATTAGTTCCCATTAATTAAGTGGAATTACTGTCTCAAAAATTAATCAAATATATTATTATGTCAATTGAACTGATGGTTACTCCTCTGTGATTTTATCATTCATCAAGCACTTTAGTGTTATATTAGGTCCTAAGCATAAGTAGTCTAAGACATTCTATAAAATTAGGCTGTATTTAGTTCAATGGGCTTCCTTGGTGGCTCAATGGTTAAGAATCTACCTGTCAGTGCAGGAGATGTGGGTTCAATTTCTGAGTTAGGAAGAACCCCTGGAAAAGGAAATGGCAACCAACTCCAGTATTCTTGCCTGGAAAATTTCATGGACAGAGGAGTCTGGCAGGCTACAGTCCATGGCATCATAAAAGCTGGATGTGACTTGCCAACTAAACAACAACAATAAGAATAACATTTACCTACTCAGACCACAGAAACACTGAAGTTCATATTCCCTGTTTTTTTTTTATTAGACAACAAATAGGAAATTAGTATTTATATTAGGTACTTTGATTCCTTTGACATTGAAATCTAAGCAAACTCCAATAATAAAGGAAAGATGAATCTAAAGACACATAGTACAATGTAACCCAAAGCTTTTTTTTGGTGCATAAATTCCAATTTATTTCCATAGGCAGTAAAGCTTGATTTTAGCTGCAATTGTTTTTAAGTCTTTAAAAACTGATTCTATTTTTGGTTTGCCAAATACTCTTTTATTAAAAAAAAATCAAAATTATTTAAGAGACAGTCATCCTTTCCAAAGTACTTTGGCATTTTTGATGTAATTGGCACACTGTATATATTTTGATTCTCAGATGCAGTGAACTGGGTCTTATAGAATATGTTAGAATATATTATTCAAATGAATTCTAGTCTTTGCTTTAACCTTTATAGTACAATTTATCAAGTGTATCTATCGGGGATTCTATGAAATCAATATGGGCCTAAAGATTTTTCTTGTCTAGACAGGCATCATTCATGTGAAGTTTTTTCCCTTGATCATAGTCAAGCACTGCTGGGTTGTTAAGTAAATTTTTCAGCTCACATAATGTGTATTATTGTATATACCATGATTATCTTTTGTTCAGTATTACTTATATGACATTTCACTGACTAAAGATTTCCAGGAAATATATAGTTTTTATGTGCATGTATATTTATTAAGCAAATTAAAGTATTAATATTTTCAAAGTCATTTTCAAAATTTAAAACTGCAAAAGCTAACTGTGGAAATTGATGTTCATTTTAAAAATAGGAGTCTGATTTAATATAGGGGGGTAGGGATGTTATCAGCTTTACTCTAACAAAAGAAGCATTTACCTTCATGGGACCATGGTTCTTTTGTTCTTAGATTATTCTAAATCACCACATTACATATGATTTTATTTTATTTCTAATAGTCTGTACACATGCCTTTCCAGAGCTATGCGCAATATAGCAATTTCTCTCCAGCACAGGCAGGACATGTGAGATCAATTTTTTTCCTCTATACATTTCCTATTTTAACACACAGTAACTAATTTTGCTTGCCAGGTTTTATGGCCTTTTATTGGTTATGCAGTTTTATTTATATTCTTGCTTGTGACTAATTATCACATTCTGCATAATTTATAATGTATTCTACTGATGGTGAAGTCTGGATAATGAAATCCATCTATAGAAAGAAATAGACTGCCTCCCAACAAAAATGCCTAAGAGAGTCTGAGCAGAAATTGTAAAAGACTTAGGAATTTATACTTAAAGTGAACTCACTTCCTTTGTTCCACAAAAGAAAAAGTCTTTGGGGAACAGAGCCCAGTTGAATTTTGAGTCCAGTGCAATTTTACCTACTTTTTGTAAATTGTATGAGACCTGTATTGGTAGTACTGGGTGTTCACTTTTTACACCTTGTTACCTAGGAAAGAATAATGAAAAATAAATAAAATGAAAACTAGGTATAAGTGAACATTTTATTAATATTCTGGGTTTATCTGTAGAGCTGATACTATGAGTAGCCTAAGTACACTTATTTGATCATTATTCACACTACTGAAATACAAACTTCTTTCAAAAGGGAAGACAATGTTGATGAATGCATTCTTTTTGTCTGTTGTTCAAGCCACTGGTACAGGAGGAAGATATGTTATAAATAAATATTTCCCCAATCTAATGTTAAGCCTTTTTTGAATTGGCTACTCTGCTACTGGAACTTCAGGACACTTTTCAAACCATTTTATTTCCTAGTGTATTCTTTACTGATCTCTAATTGTTACCTCATCCCCTGGTTACTCCTCCTTAGTATTGCCTAACTTTTTGTTTGCTTTGAAGCTTAGTTACTATAGCATGTAGTTCAGAGGAACTTTTGATATTTTTTCTATCAAACTCAAAACAAAAGTGCTATAATGCTTTTTCTTTTCTTAATGTTATGAAAAATCAGACATTTTCTTTTACTTTTGCTGAATGATAAGAATTATGTGTACAATCAGATGGTAGAGAAATCGAAAATCAATTGAGAATTATGGTTCTTCATGTAAATCTTACATAGAAACTATGTATTCTATGTTCTTTCTACTACTGCCTTAAAAAATCATATCTGTATCTAGTTTCATTTAAATATAAATTTATGAATATTTGGGTATTCATCCAATCATTCATATACTTGTTCATTCAAATACATATTATGTACATTATGAGAATATTGCCAAAAGTATTGACTCTGTCATAAGTAAAACTAAACTCTTGTACATAATTTTGTTGTTTATTTTGGATAATATACTCATAGGCCTTGCCTATTCAAACAGTATAAA
This sequence comes from Bison bison bison, assembly GCF_000754665.1. Classification (NCBI taxonomy): domain Eukaryota; kingdom Metazoa; phylum Chordata; class Mammalia; order Artiodactyla; family Bovidae; genus Bison; species Bison bison. The sequence goes on along the minus strand of NW_011494772.1, from coordinate 2,530,759 downwards.
ATGTGCTCCCTGTTTCCAAAAACTTAAAATTTGTTTGGGAATGCATATAAATAATAAGAAGAGCTTTACAGAGGCTGAATAAGATAGCATAAGATAAATGGAAAAATAAATGAGAAAGTAAATATTAGGAAACAGCTGCCAAGGCCCCTGATAACCAGAAAGGGAGACAGAATCAGGTTTGTTCTTGAAACCTCAGAAAAAAATGAAGAAAATCATGATTATGATCTATTTGGGCAATAGTGTTTCACTGGTAGGACAAATGTTTAATTCTTTCCCCAAATCCATTTTCCCTTTCTTCCACAATCATTATTTTTGCCCTGCTATTATTAACAGCCACTCAGCTGGAGATATCCCAGCCTCCCTTGCAACAGGGTAGGCCAGGTGACTGTTCTTGCCAAAGACATGTGATTGGAAGTCACATGTGCAACCTCCACAGCTCTTGCTTCAATCTCCCATATCCCCTTCCCCCATCTCCCCATTAGCTAGAATGCCACATGGCTGAGACAGCCCCTATTAGTATTACTCAGTCAACAACAATCCCTGGGGGCTGAGGGAGCAACGGAAGGAAACCAAATGGTTCCTGGAGAGTTTCCCATGTCTGCTCTGCCCACTGAATTTGGGCTGTTTCATGTGGAACACACGGATTCTCTCCATGTTAACCAGTGTCATTTTTCTTGTCTGCTTTCATCACAGTAGCTCAGTTTTTGCCCTATCCAATATAACACCTGGCACAGAAGATGAACACCCTCTCCAGAGGTGCAGCAACAAAGGGCAGATGGTTGAGAGGAACTGAATAATGGAGGATTGAACTTTCACTCATGGCAAAAAGCATGGAGATCCAACCAGTCCATCCTAAAGGAGATCAGTCCTGGGTGTTCATTGCAAGGACTGATGCTGAAGCTGAAACTCCAATACTTTGGCCACCTCATGCGTAGAGTTGACTCATTGGAAAAGACCCTGATGCTGGGAGGGATTGGGGGCAGGAAAAGAAGGGGACGACAGAGGATGAGATGGCTGGATGGCATCACCGACTCGATGGACATGAGTTTGCGTGAACTCCCAGAGTTAGTGATGGACAGGCCTGGCGTGCTATGATTCATGGGGTCGCAAAGAGTCAGACACGACTGAGTGACTGAACTGAACTGAACCGAAAGAGCAAGGAAAAGGGAGGAGTGAAAGAAAAGTACTAGGGATTAATAATAGCCATTCTATTGAGAAAGGGCAAAGTGGAAATTCAGAGGGGCTTGCTTCAGGAAAAAAAAAAAAAAAAGCTGAAGAGTTTAGTTTTGCTGTGTTGCTTCTGCAGCAATAATTTCACATTCAAATGAAAATAACATGGTGGGTGAGCACGGGTCTAGGGCTGGATGTCAAAGGGAAAGGCAGGACAGGGATTCCAGGTGTGGGATCTGTTCATGAAGAAACAACAGTGATAAATAGGAGAAGAAATGCTTTTTCACCCAGACATACAGCTATCAAAAAGATAACTCAGAAAGAGAAACATGGGCCTGGCTGAGGAATGAGCCATAAGCTACAAGGCATTTAGGAATCAGATGACCATGAGGTCACTGCAGGAAAGTAAACAGATTTCTGACCTGGATCATCTGACATGGGCTGAATGTTTGTTTTGTTTTAGAGAAGTGTGGGGATCAATTGAATCACAGGTCTTTCTGTCCTTCAAAGTCCTCTTTTATAAAGTGACATGATATATGGTTAAAATGGTGATGAATTGTTCATTTCTCTCTGCCCTAATAAATTTCTAGTTACTGTTCAAGAAAACTTTCAGACATCAGCACCTCTGTGAAGCCTATTTTCTGAGGAAAAGAATCACAAATTTTATTTTGTTACCATTACGAACTTATGTATTTGGAGAGAAAATGTCATTTATTCTTGCGGATTAAAGTCACTCTGCTGGTTAGGTACTACTCACTGTATTAATAAAGTCTACTCAGTAGAGGGCATGAATAAGAATTTTGTATATACATATATATATGTATATATATATATATATGATACAGTATAATTAAAATCATTTTAATAGGCTGGGATTTAGAAAGAATACATTAATTTACAGCTAATAATTTGATGTACTATCTATTGAGAGTTTGAAAAGCCTCAACATGCATGTAATATTTTGCTCATGTGCTCTACTACAGACCAGCTGATGGAGAGAGTTAATCTTACTGTGACAAACCACACAGTCTGTAAGCCTCTCAGTTCAGTTCAGTTCAGTCACTGAGTCACGTCCGACTCTTTGCGACCCCATGAACCGCAGCATGCCAGGCCTCCCTGTCCATAACCAACTCCTAGAGTCCACCCAAACCCACGTCCATCGAGTCGGTGATGCCATCCAACCATCTCATGCTCTGTCGTCCCCTCAATCTTTCCCAGCATCAGGGTCTTTTCCAATGAGTCAGCTCTTTGCATCAGGTGGCCAAAGTATTGGAGTTTCAGCTTCAACATCAGTCCTTCCAAGCCTCTATCACTGCATTAAATTCCATTACTCTTATACCTGATTCTGAAGAAGGAGGATAAACATTCATCTCACGCACCACAGTGTTGAGCTGGGTGACTGCTATATAGTGGACACTAAGTAGTCCTTTGTTGAATAAGAGGATGTGTGAATGAGTGAGTGGTTTGGATAAAATGAAAATATTGTTAGTAGTTTAATTCAAAAGAACTGAATAAGTTAATGTAAATCTGATCCATCCTTCTGATTCATCTAAGTTATCACATTTATTATAATTTTAAGTTGGCAAACATAATTACAAATACTGAAAAACATTAGAGTTAATGGCATCAAAACAGAAGATTAAAAATGAAAACCATAGCTAGATCTTACACTAATAAAACTCTGGTGGCTCAGTGGTAAAGAATCTGCCTGCCAGTGCAGGAGATGTAGGAGATGCAGGTTCGATCCTTAGGTCGGGAAAATCCCCTGAAGGAAATGGCAACCCACTCCAGTGTTGCTGCCTGGAGAATCCCAGGGACGGGGGAGCCTGGTGGGCTGCCGTCTATGGGGTCGCACAGAGTCGGACACGACTGAAGCGACTTAGCAGCAGCAGCAGACTGCCAACAACTGTAAACTGCAGACATATGTTGCAATTAACATGCCCCAAACTTACAGCATTTTATTTTCTCTAACCCCTGACCCTTCTACTCTTTATTCTGCCTCTAAATAGGTGCCACTTGCAACTTAGTTTTTCAAGACTTGAGCTTGGAAATCACTTGCCAAGCCTCTTTCTCATATCCCACCTCCAGTTGGTTATCTGACTTCAGTAAATCTGTCTCTGTTACTAACAGAATAAACTCTTAAGTGAAGTTCTTTCCCACCTTGATTTCACTACCACTACAACCTCATGCAGAGCATAAAACACTGGAAGAACACAGCTTGGGCTTGACTTTAATGGAATTCAATTTTGACTGATGGAATTTAGTTTTGATGCTTGGTAGCCATGAGTCCTGGAAAAATTGTTACTCTGTAAATAGCTCAGCTTCCTCATCCATAAAACATCTATAAAACAGTGTCAAGTTATTTTCATTCAGGGAAAGCTATCAGTAGAGTGACTAGCATTTAATAAAGAGCTTAAAAGTATTAGTTCTTTTTATGTTTATTGTTACATTATTACAGCTCCTTATGCATAGCCTGTCGTATGCAAACAATTCTAAACTCCTGTGGTTAATTAAAGGTATATTTTCTTTAATGTACACAAGTAAATATAAACAAATACCTTTATACATAGTGCTTTCTTTGCTTGGTAAACTCCTACTCTCCTTCAAAACCTTTCCTGGACACTCCAGAGAGTGTTAGGCATTTGTCCTCTGCTTTTCAGAATAAATATCTCTATTACAGTATCTATCATAATCTATTGCAGTTATTCCATTATATTCTGTCTATGAACTCATTTCACCTCTCTATCCTCAGGAAAATGCTTCATTTTTCAATATTGCTTGACCAGACAAAGGGTTAAATGAGCACATGAACAGTGGAATATGTATTCTTTATAAAGCACTTTCATAAACAAGTGCTGATTTTTTGGTTGCCTAGCAAAAGCTTTATTTAATATAGGGCATGTTTGTATTAATAATTGCTTCCAAATATGTTTTTGCCAGTATGTACAAAATTTGGGGTTGAATGCATAACAGGGCTGAAATGACAGTATGATTTTCTGTTCTCTTTGTTCTATTTGTTTCCCTACCTATAAAGGGTATAAACCAACAATATAACTAAAGTTGGGCTTCCCAGGTGGCTCAGCTGGTAAAGAATCTGCCTGCCAAGCAGGAGACCTGGGTTGGATCCCTGGGTTGGGAAGATCCCTGGAGAAGGGACCGGCTACCCACTCCAGTATTCTGGCCTGGAGAATCATGGACAGAAAAGCCTTGCAGTCTGCAGTCCATGGGGTCACAGAGAGTCAGACATGACCGATCGACTGTCACTTCGCTTCACTTCATAGCTAAGGGTGAGTTGACATCTTAATCTTTTTTTCCCTAATACTAGGTTTGGGCTCTGTGCTTTTAAGGTAGGTTTAATTCTAAGCCTTCACCTCAGCTTTCTAGTGTCACCTGTCCTACAGGTTTAATAGCTTTCCTAAGCCCATAAGTAAGTACTTTAAGAAATTTACCATTATTCGGTCGAATTAACTTCTGAGGCCAAATAGAGAGCATCACATTTTAACACACACAAATCATTTCTCAAGATTTAGTAGCTGAGGAATTATATGAATGACAAATGATCATTATATATATGTTCCTTAGATTTAAAAAGGAAAATGAGAACAATATTTTACAAAAGTTATCTCTTATTGTAAAGAGGCTTCTATTTAAAATTGCAGAAATATTATGAAAATATATAAAAGTCAGCCAGTGAAAACAACAAACAATTGAGGTGTTAAAATGAGCTATCTAACAAGCAGTGCTACTTTCTAGGGAACAAAAAAATCTGTATTTAGGATTAGTTAACTCTTATCGTACAAAAAATAACTTGTGCTTTATTTTTGAACTAAAAAAGAAAAATGTAAACAAATTCTGTTAAAAATCAAGTTAAAGAAAAAACCCTGAGAGTTATCGAACTCTTAATACATAAGGCCAAAATGAATATCTGAATGGTAAAAAACAATAATCTCAGTTTAGTTAATCATCTTAATATAATTAGCTTTGTTGTTTAGTTGCTAAGTCGGGTCTGACTCTTTGAGAGCCCACAGACTGTAGCCTCTCAGGTTCCTCTGTCCATGGGATCTCCCAGGCAAGAATACTGGAGTCGGTTGCCATTTTCTTCTCCAGGGGATCTTCCCAATCCAGGGATCAAACCTACATCTCCTGAATTGCCAGGCAAATTCTTTACTACTGAGCCACCAGGGAAGCCCATAATTAGCATTAAGAAATATATTAATGTCCAATGTTCTCTGTTTCCTATGGCCTCAACAATAGGAATTTTTTTTTCCTTCAAGATACCATCATATCACTCAAATATTTATAGAGTTCTTTATCAGGTTAAAACAAATTCATGCTGTTCATGTTACTGTTGACACAACTTGTGTAAGAGAAAAGTGTATACATGAAGACAGAGACTTTGAATTACATAATGAAACCTTCATTTTTATGGTGTGTGTGTGCTCAATTGCTCAATTGTGTCTGACTCTTTTGACCCCATGGATTGTATCCCCCAGGCTCCTCTGTCCATGGAATTTTCCCTGCAAGAATACTGGAGTGGGTTGCCATCTCCTCCTCCAGGGGATCATCCCAACCCAGGGATTGAACCTGCGCCTCCTGCATTGCAGGCAGTTTCTTTACCGCTGAGTCATTGGGGCTTCCCATACATTCTTATGGTGAATATTGCTAAATGCTGTATTTTATAGTTTCCATTCCTTCCTAAAACAACCATATCCTCCAAAATAAAAACAACAGAAATAATGGCAACTAATCAAAAGTAACATTTTCTATGGTATTATTTTTAGGAGAAGGCAATGGCACCCCACTCCAGTACCCTTGCCTGGAAAATCCCATGGACTGAGGAGCCTGGTGGGCTGCAGTCCATGGGGTCGCTAAGAGTCGGATACGACTGAGCGACTTCACTTTCACTTTTCACTTTCATGCATTGGAGAAGGAAATGGCAACCCACTCCAGTGTTCTTGCCTGGAGAATCCCAGGGATGGGGGAGCCTGGTGGGCTGCCGTCTATAGGGTCGCACAGAGTCGGACATGACTGAAGCGATTTAGCAGCAGCAGCAGCATTTTTCTTTTAATCTGAACTACTGTCTCAAAATTTCTACTGTCTCAAAATTACACCATATAATATTTTGAACTTGCTATTGGTAAAATAAAAATCCTTTTGGCTGGGCAGCTCTGTGTTGGATTAATATTCTCAGATTGTTTTACAGATCCCTAATTGACCACCAGAGACAATAAATACGATTCTATAAATGTAATAGATTGACAGCAAATTAGGATAAAGCAAATGCTAAATCTTAGAGCTGTGCACTTAAGACAAAATATATTTCTTTTAGCACAGACCAAGATCTATATATGCATGCAAAGTGACAAGAAAATGAGATTTAATTTGTTATAGGTCAGCTTCTGTCTTTGAGTGCTTTATGCATAAATTTTCGTGAAGTCAATAAGATTTACTCTTTGGTCTACAAGATCCAAATTGAAAAAATAGATCTGTCCCTTCCCACTTCCACAACAAACAATAATAAAGAAGAAATGACTACAGCCCTAAATATTTAGGCTTAATATTTGATAAAGCTAGGAAATTTCAAATAATTTTGCATATATTAATAATGGATAACAAATAAATCTTAAAATACACGCAAATGTAGATATAAGTATTAACATGTGTTTATATGGGTAAGAATATAGCCAGATATTTTTTAAAAGGACTACAGACTCTCAGCTCAGGAGGAAAATAAGGCAATTATAATTGTGAAATTAAAAAAAATGGATTTAGTTATTTCTTAAAATGAGTTTGACCATATAGCATAAAGATTTAAAAAATAGAACGGTTTTAATAAGAAGCTTAAACATATTTTAAAATTGTAATGTAATTTGTTCATCAGAAATAGCGTTGTTCAATGTTAAGCAAATAGATAATAGTTTTCTCATTAAAGAAAATCCTACTCTTATAAACTTAGAGTTTATCAAGACATTGATACTAAACAGACTTTGTAAAACCACATGGTTTATAAGTGGCTTGTGTATTTTCCCTCATGTTAGCAGCATGTTTTCTTCACTCACTATTTTTCCACATCACCATTCCAGGGTAGAGGTGCAGTACAGTTGCATATACCATTCATACACACATAGAATATACAATTCACAAGAATATGTCCACAAACAGGGTTTTATGTAATATGTATGTCAAAGAAGTATTCACATGCTAATGAAGAATTTAGCAACTCTTCTAACAGCTCATTTGTTGATTTTTGAAAAGGTCTCTCTCAGGGACAAATTCACATCAATTCTGCCCTCGTACAAAAAATCTGAATACTACATAAACATTTAAGTACCTCATTATTTCTCTTATACTAATTAGTATTCTATTTATTACCTTCAGCCTGGATATTTTCTGAAAATATAAATGTGGTTGTTATTATTCACTATTAAAAGTTTTCAATAGTTTTACTTAAAAAAAAAACTTTAAATTTTTGTATGGTCGATGTAGCACTTCATATTTCAGTCTCTTCAAGACATCTCTTGCCTGCCCTTGCCTTATACTCTTCACTCCAGTCAAACCTAAGTCACCATAGTTCCTCTTGTTGGATTACTACATGCTATTCCTGGACTCCACTCCTTTCCTCCACCTTCAGTGAGGTGGATTTCCCATTCATCTCGCATAATAAGGGCTTCCCAGCTAGTGCTAGTGGTAAAAAACCTGTCTGCCAATGCAGGAGACATAAGAGATGTGGTTTTGATCCCTGGATCTGGAAGATTCCCTGGAGGAGGGCAAAACAACCCACTCCAGTATTCTTGCCTGGAGAATCCCATGGACAGAAGAGCCATGTGGGCTATAGTCCATAGAGTTGCAGAGAGTCTGGACAAGACTGAAGCAACTTAGCATGCATGCACTGTGCATAATAATAAATTAATTTCACCTTCTGACCATAAATCTCTGAACTATTCTAGCTGCTTTGACCACTCTCATATGTTAAACGAAGAAGAACCCAAATCAGGTGCATGAGAAGTGAGAAGAATGGAAAGAGGAAGAGGAAAGGAGGGGCTTCCCTGGTGGTTCAGTGGTAAAAACAAAACAAAACAAAACAAAAGGCTGCCAACGCAAGGGATATTCATTCAGTCCCTGTGTCAGGAAGATCCCCTGGAGGAGGAAATGGCAATCCACTCCAGTATTCTTGACTGGGAAATTCCATGGACAGAGAAGCCCAGTGGGCTGCAATCCATGCGTGGTACTGCAAAGAGTCGGATATGACTTAGCAACTAAACAACAAAAACAGAAGAAAGGTGATTGGTTTAGAGCCTCTCCCTGGTTTGGAGAGGTCTGATCTGAGTCACAATTACAAAGGCAGTTATTGGAAATCCTCACCTCCTCTGCCTCACAGGGGAGAGCTGCCCTCTCCAAACCAGACTCTGTACATTCCAGCACTGTAGTCTCTGAGTTGCAGTCCAGGAAGTGGCTCCCTCTGTCCACCCTTGTGCTCTGCACAAGTTTATCTGCATTCCTAGCCCAGGTTCCTTCCTTCAGAGATCTCTTTAAGTGGGGTCTTAGACTGGGGTTTACAACAGATGCCTCTGCTGAGGCTTCCTTATTGGGGAATAGGGGGAATTAGGGGAAGAAGGGAAAGCCTTGAAGACAACTTTTCTTCAGTCTGACTTAGTGCTCACAGATTTTCCACTCCTATCCTTCCCTCCCCCTTCAGCTATTTTTTTTTTTTTGGATCTTGGGTACATTGAACAGCAAAAGCCTTTTGTTCAGGGCTTTCTCAACACTGAGATAAGCCCAAGTCCATGCTAATCCACCTTATCCTTGATCCGTGTCATTAGATGGGAAAAAATGGAAGGTAAGGTGAGGGAGCGAGGTAATTTTTCTGGTAAGGTAAGTCCTCTTACCTATAGGACTGACTGTGGTAAATGGATAATGATGGACTGCTAACTTTTGCTTTGGCTTGACCCTTCCAGCACCTGCCAGTTCAGCTCTCTGCAGCTCAGCTGAGCTCCTAACAGTTGGATGCAAAGACAGTAATGAGCTCCAGGGAGCTTCTGTGCAACAAAAAGACGCTAGTAAAGGGGGGTGCAGAAATACAACCAAAAATGAGACATGACCCTGGTTTTGTTGCCTTTGCCAGTAATAGACTTTTGAGTCATGAAACAATAGCATCTTCAGCATATACATAAAAACTAAAGGATAAAGTTGAGGAATGAAAAAAAAAAAATGATGGAGCTGATCATTCTTTTATCTTCTGCAGAAAGAGAGGTACCCCACATTGACTACGGCCATCATCCTTAAAAGTGTGACTCTATTTCGAGTTCTGATGGTAATTTTCTTCTGCATGGGTGGTGGGATAGGAGATATATAATATAATGGTTACCTTTTCTTAGAAAATAATTGAATCTGATATTTTACTATTTTAAAAGTCTAATAAGGGAAGTAAATAGATGCTTGGACAGAAGAGGGGAAGAGATACAGTGATCTGAGGTGTTAGTGGACAGTCAGCCTTCACTGTACGGTGTTTTGAGGATGGTTTGTACTTGGTAATCGCTGTTTCACATAAGCTGGGGAATGGGCCATGGCTCTAAGACATTTGCCGATACCTACAGCAGAAGTCAGAATAGAGGTCCGTTGAATTCCAACCTAAACACTCTAAGCCAGCTGTTGTTTTTTGGCTGTCACTCACATTTGAGGTTTATTCAAGATATAGGGTATACTAGATTCTCTATATGTCAAAGGGACTAGTTGATTTGGGGTATGTTTTTACACCACAAAAGAGGCAGTAGGGTGCATCTAAAGTTACTTATTTAAACTTCTGTAAACCATTTATGAGTTCTTTTTACCATAAGCAGAGCAAAGATATTTATATTAGCCTTGCATGAATTTGCATGAGACCCACAATTTATAAATTCTTGAATTCCACCTGGAATTAAGGTAAGTGTTTGTAAAACTGATATAATAGTTTAAAAATAGTTTCTTACTGAAAGTCACATGGCTACATCCTAAATACTGGTTCCTGTTACACCTCCATAACAGTCATTTCACATCAGAAACTGAGAGCACAAGTCAATATTGCTTTGAGTAACTGAATAAAATACAAATTTAGATGTTAATATATACAAGGAAGGCAGAATACTAATAATTGACAAACTTTAAAACTTTTGGAAGAAAAGGAGTCAGGTATTATTTAAGTCAAATCTTTAGTAAAATACTCCAAAATATATGCCTACGATGAAAAAGAATTATCGTAGATAAAAATGTAAGATATTACTCAAAATTTAAAAACACATTTTCCTTGGTTTAATATCTATTCATACTCCCTCTTAATTATTGGCTAAATTTCAAAAATATATTTCCTATAAAACATCAAACACTATACTGGATTTATAATTATAGAGGCTCAAAAAAAAGTAACTATTGTTATATTTTATGATTTATAATATGTGATGAAACTCTGTACTGAATGTAGGAAAAAATTATAGAGGTTAATAAAGTAAAATTTTAAAATAATTGACTCATTTAACAACATTGTTTAAGCACCTAAAATATCAGACATCATGCTAGGGCCTGATGACACATATTTTAAAAATATATTTTCTGAAAGGATCAAATTGAAGTTAAAATTAACTAATGCTTTCTGATTAAAGTGGTTTTTTAAATCTTAAATATATCAGAAACTTTTTTAGAAAAATCAGTTTGCCATTTCCCATTAATTTAATAGATGCTTCAAAAATCAAGCTAGTTATAAATTCCATACCAAAGATAAGTTTGATAATCATAGCTGAAATCATAAAAATCTGTCTTACACACATATGACTTTTTGAATGCATCACTCTAAAAGTCATAAAAGAACTAAATGTTTGATTTAAAAAAGGCCATGAAGACTATCTGCCAAATACTAAGAAAAGCAGATTTTGACCTACTACAGAATGTCCTTTCCCATTCCTTCTTGCCTCCATGCCTTACACTTTTTTTTCAGCAAAGAGACAGTCACTTTCAAAAGTGAGTTTTAAGGAGAAAAAAATCACTGGGACGACCCAGAGGGATGGTGTGGGGAGGGAGGAGGGAGGAGGGTTCAGGATGGGGAACACATGTATACCTGTGGCGGATTCATTTTGATATTTAGGTAAAACTATACAATTATAGTAAAAGTTT
>NW_011494772.1:2516456-2519349 GCF_000754665.1 Bison bison bison | reverse complement strand
TGATCTGGAGGGAGGAGGGAGGAGGGTTCAGGATGGGGAACACATGTATACCTGTGGCGGATTCATTTTGATATTTGGCAAAACTAATACAATTATGTAAAGTTTAAAAATAAAATAAAATTAAAAAAAAAAAGAAAAAAAAACAGCAGAAGATCAGCATCAAGACTTAGGGGGTGGGGGGGGGGAACATGAAACACCAACAACAAATATCAGTTAAAAATCACCATAATAGGTTCTTTAAATAAATCATTTTCTATAGCCTCAGTGAAGTTTCAGATATTATAAGAAAAACACAACAACAACAAGAACCAAAAGGCCTTAAAGAAATATCAAGGGCGGGGGGAAGAAACTACAAAAAGAAGGAAGAAGGGTAGTGGTGAGGACAAATTTCAAGGCAAAATAAGAGGATCAAAAGTGAACTGACATGGTTGAGAGGATAAACTAAAGGAAAAATCACCACATTTCAAGGGGAAGAGGAAAGGTAGGGGAAAGAGGAGGGGGAGGATGGGAAGAGAGGAGGAAAGAAAATACATCTTAACATAGATCTGGAGTACGCAGGCATGAGGAATTCACACGGATGAAGATGCACAGTTACACATTATAGTGGAGATAGATGACACACTTTGGAAATTTGATTGATTGGTTTTGAAAAAGAAATGTACAAAAATCAAAAGGGAAAGAAAAAAATTCAAAATATATAACAAGCAATACATAAACTTTGAATAAATGAGTGTTTGAAGCTACAAATTGAAAGGAAACATTTATTCTAGGAAAAATTTCTATGAAGTCATCACTTTGCAGACTTTTGCCTACAAATACCCTCATATTTAAATCATTCATATGTCACCTAACAGGGAGGCTGTGCTAATGATTCTGCATCAGATAGAGTCATTACTGGTCCATGATTCCAACCTTGATTTTTTCTAAAGCACTGATCACTGTCTGACATTAGATGGATAGATAGTAGATAGACAAATAAATAGATATTTGTTAATTTCCTATCTCCCCAATTAGACTGCATGTTCCAAGAAGGCAACATTTTTAAATTACTATTTAATTTCTGCTAACTACACTGATACATGGAAGATATTTCATGAGTATTTACTGTGCAAATAATTAAATATTTTTAATATATAGTCACTTATTAATATGGCCAAAAAAAGAGCAGATCATGTTCAAGAGTGAAAACTATTGATCTGAGTTCTCCACAGTAGCACGCCTGCTTAAAAACAGAGGGACAAGGAAAGGCTTATTCAAAGTATATCCTGATAACTAATTTCTAAATGTACAGATAATAGACAAGAATTCACAAGACTGTTTGGGAAATATACATGATCTCTTCTTTAAAAATTGTTTTGAAGATACAAGAAAGTAAAATGAGATTAAACATTTCAAGAATACTAAATAACTTCAGCTGTTTTTCAAGTCTTTACGACTCCATGGACTGTAGCCCTCCAGGCTCCTCTGTTCATGGGATTCTCCAGGCAGTAAAACAGGAGTGGGTTGCTACGCTCTCCTCCAGGGGATCTTTCCAAGTGAAGTGAAAGTCACTCAGTCATGTCCAACTCTTGAGACCCCATGGACTGTAGCCTGCAAGGTTCCTCTGTCCATGGGATTCTCCAGGCAAGAATACTGGAGTGGGTTGCCATTTCCTTCTACAGGATCTTTCCAAGCCAGGGATCAAACCCACCTTTCTTAGGTCTCCTGCATTGTCAGGCCAGTTCTTTACCACTAGTGAAATCTGGTAAGCCCTCAGTGAAATCCTGATAAAGAATGAGAGTGATCTATTTAAATTCAAACATAAGGTTAAACAACCTTGTGGATTCTGAACACAGAATGAAATGGGAATGTTATAAACTTTGAAACCACAAAAATAATTAATAAAATTAATGCTAATTAAGATATAGGGGAGGGACAGTTGTATGCAAAGGTTCTAATTTCTATCATGCATTACTGGGAACTGATATTATTTAAATTTGAAATATGAGGTTAAAATAATTCAGTTTTTAAAAAGTTCCCTATAATCTTATTTTCTTAATTTTAGAGGTGTCATTGGGATTGTAATATTTTATCTATTTATTTGTGTATGTTTATGTATCTCATTATATATATATATATATATGTATCTTTATTCTACCAATTAAATGTATTATTTATTAACATGCTGCTGCTGCTGCTAAGTCGCTTTAGTCGTGTACGACTCTGTGAGACCCCATAGATGGCAGCCCAGCAGGCCCTGCTGTCCCTGGGATTCTCCAGGCAAGAACACTGGAGTGGGTTGCCATTTCCTTCTCCAATGCATGAAAGTGAAAAGTGAAAGTGAAGTCGCTCAGTCGTATCCGACTCTTAGCGCCCCATGGACTGCAGCCTACCAGGCTCCTCCGTCCATGGGATTTTCCAGGCAAGAGTACTGGAGTGGGGTTCCACTGCCTTCTCCATTTATTAACATAGATGCCTCCATTTCCTTATGTAAGAAATGGAGTTAAAAGTAGTATGTATTGCACAAGGAAGTAGAAGGATTAAACAAATTTAAGAACTTAAAACCTGATCTACCTAACATCTATTTGTATAATATGCATGTTAACGCCTGGTTGGATGAATCAAGCTGGAATCAAGATTTCCGGGAAAAATATCAATAACCTCAGATATACAGACCCTAATGGCAGAGAGCCAAGAGGAACTAAAGAGCCTCTTGATGAAGGTGAAAGAGGAGAGTGAAAAACCTGGCTTAACATTCAACATTCCAAAAACAAAGATCATGGCATGTGGTCTCATCACTTCATGGCAAATACAAGGGAAAAAAAATGGAGTAACAGACTATTTTCTTGGGCTCCAAAATCACTGCAGATGGTGACCGCAGCCATGAAATTAAAAGACACTTGCTCCTTGAAAT
>NW_011494772.1:2487034-2516356 GCF_000754665.1 Bison bison bison | reverse complement strand
CAGGAGACCTGGGTTCAGTCCCTGCGTTGGGAAGATCCCCTGGAGAAGGGAATGGCAACTTACTCCAGTATTCTTCCCTGGAAAATCCCACGGACAGAGGAGTGTGGTTGGCTACAGTCTGCAGGGGTCACAATGAGTAGGACATGACTGAGCGACTAACCCTACTAATACTGCTCCTTGAAAGAAAAGCCGTGACAAACCTAGAGCACACATTAAAAAGCAGAGACATCACTTTGTTGACAAAGGTCCACATAGTCAAAGCTATGTTTTTTCCAATAATCATGTATGGATATGAGAGTTGGAACATAAAGAAGGCTGAGCACTGAAGAATTAATGCCTTCAAACTATGGTGCTGGAGAAGACTCATAAGAGTCCCTTAGGCTGTAAGGAGATCAAACCAGTCAATCCTAAAGGAAATCAACCCTGAATATTCGTTGGAAGGACTGATGCAGAAGCTGAATCTCCAGTACTTTGGCCATGTGATGTGAAGAGCTGACTTACTGGAAATGACCCTGATGCGGGGAAAGACTGGGGGCAGGATGAGAAGAGGGCAACAGAGTAAGAGATGGTTTGATGGCATCATTGGCTCTATGGACATAAATTTGTGCAATATCTGGGAGACAGTGAAGGACAGGGAAGCCTGGCATGCTGCAGTCCATGGGGTCACAAGAGTCGGGCATGACTGAACAACAAAACAACTACAACATGTTAAGAATGATAGTTTATCAGGGAATGCTTTAATTATAGTGAAAATAATTTTTTTAAAACAAAATAAGCACCTATTATTTCTATGATAACAAGATAGCCTTTCTGGAAAAGGTCAGTTTTCATTCCAATTCAAGGAAAGGCAGTGCCAAAGAATGTTCAAACTACCGCACAACTGCACCCATTTCACATGTTAGCGAAGTAATGCTCAAAGTTCTCCAAGCCAGGCTTCAACAGTATGTGAACTGGGAACTTCCAGATATTCAAGATGGATTTAGTAAAAGCAGAGGAACCAGAGAACAAATTGCCAACATCCATTGGGTCATCAAAGAAGCAAGAGAGTTCCAGAAAAACATCTACTTCTGCTTTATTGACTATGCCAAAGCCTTTGACTGTGTGGATCACAACAAACTGTGGAAAATTCTGAAAGAGATGGGAATACCAGACCACCTTACCTGCCTCCTGAGAAATCTGTATGCAGGTCAAGTAGCAACAGTTAGAACTGGACATGGAATAACAGAGTGGTTCCAAATTGGGAAAAGAGTATGTCAAGTCTGTATACTGTCACCCTGCTTATTTAACTTATATGCAGAGTAGATCATGTGAAATGCCAGGCTGGATGAAACACAAGCTGGAATCAAGATTGCCAGGAGAAATATCAATAACCTCAGCTATGCAGATGACACCACACTTATGGCAGAAAAAAGAAGAACTAAAGAGCCTCTTGATGAAAGTGAAAGAGAAGAGTAAAAAAGTTGGCTTAAAACTCAACATTCAAAAAAACAAAAATCACGGCATCCAGTCCCATCAGTTCAAGGCAAATAGATGGGAAAACAATGGAAACAGTGACAGATTTTATTTTCTTGGTCTTCAAAATCACTGCAGGTGGTGACTGCAGCCATGAAATTAAAAGATGCTTGTTCCTTGGAAGAAAAGTTATGAACAACCTAGACAGCATATTAAAAAGCACAGATATTACTTTGCCAACAAGTTCGGTCTAGTCAAAGCTATGGTTTTTCCAGTAGTCATGTATCAATGTGAGAGGTGGACCATAAAGAAGACTGAGCACTGAGGTATTGATGCTTTTGAACTATGGTGGTGGAGAAGACTATTGAGACTCCTTTGGTCTGCAATGAGATTAAACCAGTCAATCCTAAAAGAAATCAGTCTTGAATATTCATTGGAAGGACTGATGCTGAAGCTGAAACTCTAATACTTTGGCCACCCAGTGCAAAGACCTGACTCATTGAAAAAGACCCTGATGTTGGGAAAGATTGAAAGCAGGAGGAGAAGGGGATGACACAGGATGAGATTGTTGATGGTACCACCAACTCAATGGGCATGAGTTTTAGCAAGCCCTGGAGATGGTGAAGGACAGGGAAGCCTGCTGTGCATAGTCCATGTGGTCACAAAGTGTCTGACAGGACTGAGTGAATGAACAACAAATTAACTAAGCAAGAACTACTCAGGGGATAAATCATTATTTTATTGCAATTGGTGACAATTATGTCTATTTCCATATAATATCTGTCATAGTTTTAAAATACACTATTCTGTGTATTATTTAAATAATTATTTTATTTCTAAATATGAATCTATTAAAATCCACAAAATCATTTTCCAAAGCTGGCTATGTACCTCCTCCCCGTCCCTTTCAATATTTCTTTGCTCTCTTATACAGAAAATATGGCATCAGTGACTCAATGGACATGAGTTTTTGAGCTAACTCCAAGATATAGTGAAGGACAGGGAAGCCTGGTGTGCTGTAGTTCATGGGGTTCCAAAAAATCGGACATGTTAATGACTGAAAACAACAACAGAAAATATATTTGGAAATATAGCATTATGCTCTTGCTATTATCAGCATCAGTGACCATGACCTATATGTAGAATTTTTCTTTAGTGATTTTAATGAGAATTCGAGAAGGAGGGAATGAAGAGGATGGGCTATAAACAGTGGTGTTTGGGCAGGCTTCTAAAACAAGGACATGCTGCCAGCTGTAAGCAGATTCCCCTTCTCAGCAAGGATTAAGAAAGCTAACACACACCACTGAACCGATCTTCCTACTCATGGTTAAAATAATCCCTGAGGATGTATAATGAGCAAATGCTTTTATTTCTTCAAAATTGAATTTCAAATTTACGACCAGTATCTCCTGTGGGTTTTACTTTATTTTTCTTTAATCTAGAATTGTTTATATATATTTACAACTTAAAACACATATAGCTTTAAATAATTCACCCCATGAACTCATTACATATAATGCCTTTTTTATTTGGTGTTTATTCTAGTAATTACGGTAACTGAAAAGTGTTGATTGTAACTAATTAAAAGCAGATAGAAGAACACCCATACTACTGTTTCAGAAATGAGACAGTGTTCACTCACACCACATGTGCCTCATAAAGATAACAATTAATACTGAATGTGCTAAATATTAAATCAATGACATTTATTCACGATAAAGAATAAAACTGGATATTTTTCCCCCTTTGAAACAAGTGACAAAAACCTTGGTACATGTTGCCCTCTAGTGGAATTTTTAAAATCTACAGTCAAATTATATTTCGGTGCGGTTTCAGTATCTGCAGTAGAAAGTTTACTAACAAGAATGATTTCAAAGACAAATTAACTTATTTCTTTAAACTGTAGTCCTCCAGGCTCTTCTGTCCATGGAATTCTCCAGTCAAGAATACTGGAGCGGGTTACCATTCCCTTCACCAGAGGATCTTCCAGAGCCAGGGATCGAACCCGGGTCTCCCGCATTTCAGGCAGATTCTTTACCAACTGAGCCACCAGGGAAACCCTTTAAAATGGTTAATATTATAAAATGATTTTCCATTAGTAGTTTGCAGTTGATAGTTTTACTTTTAAAATTTAAGAATTGGAAAAGGAAAAAAGTCTCTTCTAGCCAGTAAAGACCAAGAAGGTATGATTCATGTAAAATAGAAAGTAGAAGTAGAGAACTAGGTATGTAATTTTATTTTCTTAGGATCTTTGGAAATAAATGTTATCAAAGCTGACTATAAAGCTATCATCAAAAATTTACATCTACAACTAGGATGACTAAAACGGTATTTTACTTTCTTGGTGGAAAGTAATAATTTGAAAAGCTCATAATATGAACAGATAAGAAATACTGTTCACTGAAATAGAAAAAAAAAAAAACAATTTTCAGAAGCATTTGTGTTACGTTTAGATTTCTTACGAAAATATTTCATTGTGCTCTATTTCTGCAAATTAATTTTTCTTTTGTTTATAACTTCAATATATATTGCCAGATGTATATTTTTATTTACATTCTAGTACAGAAGAGGTAATGTATCATGTATACAAAACATATTCTGTTTATAATAAGCATTTAGAATTATGCATCATTAATCCATAATTTACATCCATTAATTTACATCACTGCTTGATTCCTATTTTATTACTGCTTGTCTTTTATAGTGAAGCTTCCCAGATGGCTCAGCAGTAAAGAATCTGCCTATCAAAGAGGAGACTGGAGTTCAATTCCTGGGTCATGAAGATCCCCTGGAGAAGGAAATGGCAATCCACTCCATATTGCCTGGGAAAACCCATGGACAGAGGAGTTTGGTGGGCTATTGCCCATGGGGTCTCAAAGAGTCAGACACAACTAAGCAAATAAACAACAACATCTTTTACAACACATAAAAGTTTAAATGTGCTTAGAATAAGAACTGTACTTCTGTACTCGTGTCCATTTCCATTCACTAAAAATTAATTTAAAAATATGGTACCCCAAGTAATTGTAGAGATGCCAAGATCTGTGATCCAACATACCCTATGAAAAATTATGTGATGAGTGTTTGGTCAATTATATTGTTTATTTATTCATTAACATAGTCCCATTCAAAAATAAAATTTAAAAGCAATTTAAGCTAGTGAACACACTTATATCAAGAAATTATAAAGCCATTAAAAATAGCCCAGGATTATATGATGAATGATAAATATATCTTAAGAAATCTGTATGTAGGTCAAGAAGCAACAATTAGAACTGGAAATGGAACAACAGTGTGGTTCCAAATAGGGAATGGAGTATGTCAAAGCTGTATACTGTCATCTTGTTTATTTAACTTATATGCAAAGTACACCATGTGAAATGCCGGGCTGGATGAAACACAAGCTGGAATCAAGATTGCTGGGAGAAACATCAATAACCTCAGCTATGTAGATGACACCACACTTACGGCAGAAAAAGAACTAAAGAGCCTCTTGATGAAAGTGAAAGAGGAGAGTGAAAAAGCTGGCTTAAAATTCAACATTCAAAAAAACAAAGATCATGGCATCTGGCCCCATCAGTTCAAGGCAAATAGATGGGAAAACAATGGAAATAGTGACAGACTTTATTTTCTTGGTCTCCAAAATCACTGCAGGTGGTGACTGCAGCCATGAAATTAAGAGATGCTTGCTCCTTGGAAGAAAAGCTATAACAAACCTAGACAGCATATTAAAAAGCAGAGACATTACTTTGTTGACAAAGGTCCATCTAGTCAAAGCTATGGTTTTTCCAGTAGTCATGTATGGATGTGGGAGTTGGACCATAAAGTAAGCTGGAAGCTGAAGATCTGATGCTTTTGAACTGTGGTATTGAAGAAGACTCTTGAGAGTCCCTGGGACTGCAAGGAGATCCAACCAGTCAATCCTAAAGGAAATCAGTCCTGACTATTCATTGGAAGGACTGAATCTGAAAGTTCAGTACTTTGGCCACCTGATGAACTGACTCATTGGAAAAGACCCTCATGTTGGAAAAGATTGAAAGCAGGAGGAGAAGGGGATGACAGAGGATGAGATGGTTGGCTGGCATCATTGACTCCATGGACTTGAGTTTGAGCAAGCTCTGGGAGTTTTGAAGAACAGGGAAGCCTGGCGTACTGCAGTCCATGAGGTCACAGAGCCGGACATGACGGAGTGACTGAACTGAACTGAAATATATCTATAGCTCAAATTAAAGTTAAAAACTCATTTTAACTCATAATTTAACTTATAATAATGTATAAGAAAATTTGTTCAATCTGCAGGTCATTTTTTTCTCTTTTAAATAATAAATGTCATTTTCATCCACCAGGTCGCCTGTGATTAGAATTTTTTTAAAAAATAAAGCATAGAAATGAATAGTTTTATTATGAGTTTTCTCATGGGACACATTGAATATTTTCACTAGGTACCAAAAGTAGCTTTTGATGGAACTAGAAAGTTTTAATTTGTCCTCAGTGAGTAGTTGAACTTCATCTTGTCAGTACTTTGATCATTTTCCACTTAAATTGCTCCTCTGAAAGACCTGCTGTTGCAAGACCCTCACACTGATGCCGCCCCTTCTGTGGATGCCCTGACTCCATGTCATCTTCTCTAATGAAATCTGACATGAGTCCTTTTTGCTAGTATGAATTAAGAGTTCTATTATTCAAAGTATATTTTAGAAAACATTTCAATTTTTAAACTGAGAAGGGCAGGAAGGGATGGTATTAGTGAGGTCTACAGGGACAGAGGAGCCTGGTGGGCTGTCAACTATGGGGTTGCACAGAGTCAGACATGACTGAAGCAGCTTAGCAGCAGCAGCAGCAGCACATTCACATAAGATTGAGAAACTCCAAGTGCTTAGCCATAGCTTTCTATTAATACTTTTCACACTTTCAGAAAGGTTAAATATTAAATGGGTCAATATAGCCTCAATGTCAAATTCTATGCATTTTATACTAGGGGACCTTAGCAAATGAGTAGGGCTCTAATGTGAAATTTCAAGAGATCAGGTCAAAAGAGCTGTGTAACACTGATATATTTAGAATATAATATGTGTATCTCATCTCCTCTGCTCTTCTCTTCCCCCTTCCATCTTTCTCACATTCCTCACCTCTCACTATCCAGGTAGACACCCTAAATCATGACATGCATCATACATTTATCTGACTAATTTTGGAAGACATCAAAGCACAGGGCTTCCCTGGTGGCTCAGTGGTAAAGAATCCATCAGCCAAAGCAGGAGATGTGGGGTTTGATCCCTGGATCAGAAAGATTCCCTGGAGAAGGAAATGGCAACCCATATCCAGTAGTCTTGATTGGGAAATCCCACAGACAGAGGAGCCTGGCAGGCTACAGTCCATGGGGTCTCAAATAATTGAGCACAACGGAGCATGCAGGACGATGCCTTCAAGCAAGGTTTGGCAAAGCATGGACGGCACAGTTCTTCACCTCTTTTGGTAAATATATATCTACTGGAACACTGTGAGGCTCTTTTGTTTATGTATTACCCGTGGCTGCATTCTTGTCATAGTAGCAGATTTGAGAGGTTGTGACAGAAACTATGGCTCACAAATTCTAAAAGATTTACAGATAATATTTACCCCACTCTGTTCTAAAATAATTTTCTTATCTCAACCAACCCATGGGGCTTTTCGTGGATGACTCTGTCACTGACCTGGCACAGCTCTAGAGATCCCCTCATCTCTCCGAACAGAACAGGGCAGATGTTAATTCAGGGCCTTGATGTAATCTGAGGGTCTCTGGAGTGAAGTGTACATCTGATACCAGGACTACTAAAGCTGATAATGCTATTGACACTTAGAATGGAGTCTCTACACCAATTCATCTACTCTGTCAGTGGACAGAGCGTGTGTGTGTGTGTGTGTGTGTGTGTGTGTGTGTGTATGTGTGTGTACGCTCAGTCACATCTCTTTGCAACTCTAACAGATAGCCTTGTAGATCAAACGAAATGAAAGAAAAGCAGTCAGCTGTGTTCCCTCCCTTGCATCAGAATTTTTAGAAAAAAATTTCACGCACTGAACTCAGTTAAAGGGTTGGTTTGTTAACCTAAACACATTTGCATTCTTTTTCATATTAGTTTCAGCCGACTCATCAGAAAAGAAACAGATGCTGGGAAAGATTGAGGGCAGGAGGAGAAGGGGACCAAAGAGGATGAGATAATTGGATGGCATCACTGACTCAATGGACATGAGTTTGAGCAACCTCCAGGAGATGGTGAAGGACAGGAAAGCCTTGCATGCTGCAATCCATGGGGTCACGAAGAGTCGGACACGTCTGAGCGACTGAACAACAACAATGAGGCAAGAAGTATTCTTCATCTTATCACTGAAGCTGTAAAACATTTTTTTTTTTTTTTGCAAACCCAATCCCTATATTTCTTAAGTTTCTTGCTATATGTTTCCAAGGCTCTAAGTCTTTCACATATACTAATAATGGTCATTATCAGGTTTCAGTATATTCAACAATGGTTTCTCTGTAGTTGAGTTTAAGAAATATGTAATATGTAAAGTTGTTTGAGGTAACTATGACACTATGTTGACTTAAAAAGGTAAGGTTGGACTTAGTAATTTGAGTCAGAGAGCTCTAACTGTAACACATATCAACTCAGAGAAAGTACAGTCTTTTGCTTCCTTTATATGGGATGAAGCTACTAGTAAGGCTTGAAGGAATAAAGCAAGATGTTGCCCAGTGAGAGAGCGTCTCTCAGAAAACTCAGGTCAGTTGACGCTGGGTACCCTCATGTAAGGTACTTCAATGTGTCTTCAATTATCCCCTTTCTATAAATAACAAAATCATAAGTCCCCTATAGTGGAGGCTATGAGTGTAGACAGAGTGATATGATATACTTAGAGAAAGAAATAAGTGAAAAAGCAGCAACTACCAAGTCATGTTTATAACTTCATAATTTTCTCTGGAAAATCTGTTTTCAGTCTTACTGTATAAAGCCATGATAAATGGAAGCATGTTTTTCCCATCGTATTTTAAAACAATGGTCATTGTCTAGATTTGTCTAAAAAGTCAGAAACTGATGTGATTTATCCAACAAAGACTTCTGTCATTTGGGAGAAACATTGACAGAATGGCCATCTTATGGTTTGTGAAGGAGGGTTTATGTTCTTATTATTTAAATTTACGAGCTTTACTTTCTCAAGACACAGAAGGAATTTGATCATAATTAATAGAATTTCCAAGGTCTGGGCTCACTTTGAGCTTCTGTAAAACTGTGTCTTTACATAAGCCAACATGTGATGGTGTACTAAAAGTTCTAAGCTCAGGTCATATTCCTAATATCAAAGAATGAACAAAAATTATAAAAATCACATTTGAAAAGCTGTAAGTTGAATTTATATGTAACATTATAATGTTATGAACTGATTATAATACTTCTAACGAACATTTATATTAAAATAACTTCATATATACATCTATATATCTATATCTATATATCTTTTTATCTTTCCCTTAATTTTGTGAGGTAAAATTTATTGTACTTGGAGCATAAACTTTTGTGGAAATATTTTGTGCTTAAAAGTATCTGTTGTTCAGATGAAAAAATAATAGCAAAATTCATATTGCAATATAAATGCAGAAATGTGTTTTCAAACTTTTGTAAAAATATAAACTTGTACTATAAAATGGCTTATTTTCTGATTATTTTGCCGTTAAATAGTGAAAAAAAATAATGCAGAGAACCTAAAACCAAAGAAATTGTAAAACTAGAATTTAAAACTATCTTTTGTTCTGAACTTGAAAACTTGAAACAAAACTACATGCAGAATGGTTGTCTTTTCTAAAGAAACATTTCAATGAATTAATTTAATGATTATTACAGATTATTCTATTTCAGTATTGTTTACGGTAAAAATTAAAGAACCCACAATTTGAACTGATACTTATTTTTCAATTGTCTTAGCATATTGGAATGGACAATACAAAATTTCACAGGACAAAAGCTAACAATGTTGTCAAGTGAGCACACTGGTCATAGCAAACACCCTATCCAACAACACAAGAGACAGCTCTACACATGGACATCACTAAATATTCAATGCCGAAATCAGATTGATTATGTTCTTTGCAGCCAAAGATGAAAAAGTTCTATATTGCATCCAAAAACAAAACCTGAAGCAAACTGTGGCTCAGATTATGAGCTCTTTATTGCAAAATTCAGGCTGAGATTGAAGAAAGTAGGGAAAAACCACTAGGCCATTCAGGTATGACATAAATCAAATTCCTTATGGTTTATACAGTGGAAGTGACAAATAGATTCAAGGGATTAGATCTCTTGACAGAGTGCCTGAAGAACTATGGACAGAGGTTCACAACATTATACCGGAGGTGGAGATCAAAACCATCCCAAAGTAGAAGAAATGAAAGAAGGCAAAGTGGTTGTCTGAGGTGAAAGTTGCTGAGTTGTGTCCAACTCTTTGTGACTCCATGGACTATAGAGTCCATGGAATTCTTCAGGCTAGAATACTGGAGTGTGTAGCCAGTTCCTTTCTCCAGTGGATCTTCCCAACCCCAGGATTGAATCTAGGTTTCCTGTATTGCAGGCAGATTCTTTACCAGCTGAGCTACCAGGGAAGCCCAAGAATACTGGAGTGGGTAGCCTGTCCCTTCTCCAGGAGATCTTCCTGATGCAGGAATCTAACCGAGGTCTCTGGCATTGCAGGAAGATTCTTTACCAGTTGAGCTATCATGGAAGCCAAAGGAGGCTTTACAAATGACCGAGGAAAGAAAAGATGCTAAAGGCAAAGGAGAAACAGAAAGGTACACCCAACTGAATGCAGAGTTTCAGAGAATAGCAAGGAGCGATAAGAAGGCCTTCTTAAATGAACAATGCAAAGAAATAGAGGAAAGTAATATAGGATGAGAAAATCTCTTCAAGAAAACTGGAGATAAGGGATCATTTCATGCTAGGATAGGCACAATACGGCTTTCCTGGTGGCTCCGCTGGTAAAGAATCTTCCTGCAATGGGGGAGACCTGGGTTTGTCCCCTGGGTTAGGCAGATCTCTAGAGAAGAGAAAGGCTACCCACTCCAGTATTCTGGCCTAGAGAATTTCATGGACTGTATAGCCCATTGGGTCCTAAAGAGTCTGACACAACTGAACGACTTTCACTTTGATTTTCACTTTGGGCATGATAAAGGACAGAAACAGTAATGACCTACCAGAAGCAGAAGAGATTAAGAAGAGGTACCAGGAATGCACAAAAGAACTATACAAAAAAGGTCTTAATGACTGGGATAATCAGGATGGTGTGGTCAGTCTAGAATCAGACATCCTAGAGTATGAAATCAAGAGGGCCTTAGGAAGCATAACCATGAACAGAACTAATGGAAGTGACAGAATTCTAGCTGAGCTATTTCAAATCCTAGAAGACGATGCTATTAAAATACTACACGCAAAATATCAGCAAATTTGGAAACTCAGCAGTGGTCTCAGGATTGGAAAAGTTTTCATCCCAATCTCAAAGAAAGGCAATGCCAGGGAATGTACAAACCATCACACAATTGTGCTTATTTCACATGCTAGCAAAGTAATGTTCAAAATTCTCCAAACTAAGCTTTGACAGTACTTAAACAGAAATTCCAGATGTACAAGCTGGATTTAGAAAAGGCAGTGGAATCAGAGATCAAATTGCCAACATGCGTTGGATCATAGGGAAACCAAAGGAATTCCAGAAAAACTTCTACTTCTTCATTGACTATGCTAAAGCCTTTGAATGTGTGGATCACCACAAACTGTGGAAAATTCTCAAAGAGATGGGAATACCAGACTTAACTGCCCCCTGAGAAACCTGTATATAGGTCAAGAAGTAACAGTTAGAACTGGACATACAACAACAGACTGATTCAAAATTGGGAAAAGAGTAGGACAAGGCTGAATATTGTCACCTGCTTATTTAGCATATATGCAGAGTATATCATGGCAAATGCCAGACTGAATGAGACACAAGTTGGAATCAAGATTGCAAGGAGAAATATCAACAACCTCAGATATGCAGATGCTGCTGCGGCTGCTAAGTCGCTTCAGTAGTGTCCAACT
The DNA here is from genome assembly GCF_000754665.1 of Bison bison bison. Lineage (NCBI taxonomy): Eukaryota > Metazoa > Chordata > Mammalia > Artiodactyla > Bovidae > Bison > Bison bison. The sequence continues at coordinate 2,504,816 of NW_011494772.1, read as the reverse complement.
CTGTGGGACACCATAGACCGCAGCCCACCAGGCTCCCCCGTCCCTGGGATTCTCCAGGCAAGAACACTGCAGTGTGTTGCCATTTCCTTCTCCAATGCATAAAATTGAAAAGTGAAAGTGAAGTCGTTCAGTCGTGTCTGACTCTTCGAGACCCCATGGATTGTAGCCTACCAGGCTTCTCTGTCCATGGGATTTTCCAGGCAAGAGTACTGGAGTGGGGTGCCATTGCCTTCTCCTGATATGCAGATGACACCATCCTTATGGCAGAAAGTGAAGAGGAAGTAAAGAACCTCTTGATGAAGGTGAAAGAAGAGAGTGAAAAAGCTGGCTTGAAACTCAACATTAAAGGAAAAAAAAAACAGTTTATATCATTTGGTCTCATCATTTCATGGCAAATAGAAAGGGAAAAAGTGAAAGTAGTGATAGATTTTATTTCCTTTGTCTCCGCAATCACTGTGGACAGTGATTTCAGCCATGAAATCAAAAGCTGCTTGCTCTTTGAAAGGAATGTTATGACAAATCTAGACAGGGCATTTAAAACCAGAGACATCACTTTGCTGACAAAGGTCTGTACGGTCAAAGCCATGGATTTCCAATAGTCATGCACAGATATGAATGTCAGACTATAAAGAAGGCTGAGTGCTGAAGAACTGATGCTTTCAAACTGTGATGCTGGAGAAGACTCTTGAGAGTCCCTTGGACTGCTGAGAATTCAAACCAGTCAATCCTAAAGGAAATCAATCCTGACTATACATTGGAAGGACTGATGGTGAAGCTGAATACTTTGGCCACCTGATGTGAAGAACAAACTCATTGGAAAGGACCTTGATCCTGGAAAAGATTGAAGACAAAAGGAGAAGAGGGGCAGCAGAGGATGAGATAGTTAGATAGCATCATCAACACAATGAACATGAATCTGAGCAAACTCCAGGAGATAGTGGGCAATGCTGAAGTCCATGGGGTTCCAATGAGCTGGACATGACTTAGGGACTGGACAACAGCAAAAACAGATATTTACAACTGCAAAAATTCTACTAATAATACAAAATCTTTAATAAGAATAAATAGCAGTAGTTGTATGTATGTGTGTTCACCTTTGTCTTTTTTTTCTGTATTTGCATGTGTGTGTATGTAAGCAAGAGATGCTTAGTAAAGCATCTGAAAGTTCTGAATACTTTCTCTTTTCAGTAAGGTAAATTGTCATGTGATTGTAATGAGGGGTATATTCCATTTTATAGGTCTTCAAACACTTCGTAGGTGCTAAGAGTGCCCCCCTAACAACCTTTTAAATATTCAATTCCATGAAAATTATGTTCCTATATTGAAATGAATTCCTGTGTAATCCATTGTTGAGGTGGAACTAGTGTGAATTTGCTGCATAAAGTGTCATCATTAATAGAAAAATTCATCTCCAAAGACATTTTAATTTATTAAATTATTTCAATATGTTTCCTTTCTTTTAATTGATTTTCTTGTTTTGTTCAGAACCTCTTCAGTCTTCTAATAAAGAAGAAATATGAAAAAGGAGAGGGAGGTGAAGGAGAGGAAGAGGAGGAAAAAGAGAAAAGTGGAGAAGGCGTTAAACGAAGGAAAAGGAAACAGAGGGAAATAGCTAGGAGATTGGAGCTTTACCTCAGCATGCAAAATTTTGTGGTTTGGAGAGAAAAAAGAATTGCTGCCTAATAACAGGGAAAGCTACTCTAGCTCCGAGTAGTTTGTAATATCTTTAAAAAAATGTATTTATTTATTTATTTGTATGGGTCTTCATTTTGGTCTGTGGGATCCTCAATCTTCCTTATGGCAAGAGGAATCTTTAGATGGGGCATGTGGGGTCTTTTGTTGCAGCTTGCAAACTCTTAGTTATGACATGTGGAAGCTAGTTACCTGACTGATCAAACCTGGGACCCCTGCACTGGGAGCTCTGAGTCTCAGCCACTGGACCACGAGGCAAATCTCTCTTATGCATCAACCTAACAGTTCATCTATTACAGAAAAGATGTAAGAGGAGCAATAAAGTTGAAAGAGAGATATAGATTGTGCCTTCCATAAACTTACTCTCTAGTAAAGTAGATCAAGGACTTCCCCGGTAGTTCAGTGGTAAAGAATCCACCCGCCCGTGCAGGAGATGCGGGTTTGATTCCTAAATTGGAAAGATCCCCTGGAGAAAGAAATGGCAACCCATTCTAATATTCTTGCCTGGGAAATTCCATGGACGGAGGAGCCTGGCAGGCTACAGTCCATGGGGTGACAAGGAGTCAGACATGACTTAGCAATTAAACAACAACAACAACAAACTGGATCAGATGGGTAGACAAAGGATGATAACAGAAGAAAGATTCCTTTCAGTAACACACACAGTGATGGGTTTACAGGACCATAAGGTTATTTACTGCTGTAATTTTAAGATACAGTTTCAGGGAAGAGAGCATTTGAGGTATGTCTTGAAGGTTGGATATGGCACCAGGTATGGATAACAGAGGGGATTCCAGGACACAGGAACAAGCGCGTGAGTGCACAAAGAGGGGACCACTGGCACTTGGAGAAGTTGCCTCAAGTAGGACAAGATATAACTAGAGTAAGAGGGTGAGGGACTGGCAATACATTTAAAAAAGAGCTTGAAGAATGTCTTGTTGAGCAAATAAAGAATCTGCATTTTATTAAGACATAAAAGGGGGTTTCAGAAGGCTTTGCTTTTATTAATTTATTATCATCATATGATTTGTTTTTAATATGACACGTGTGTTGAGATTTCATGATCAGATATTTGTTTTTCCAAAAAAGAGTTCTTCCTCATGGCAGTGAGGAAGATTTGAAACAGAAAATGACTGGAGGCAATAATAGTAATTAGAAGATTTAAATATATGGATGACAAACAGTTACCACCACTAATCAGCATGTAGTATGAGAAAAGAAGAGGGAACAGAAGTGATGCTGAAGAAAGAATAATTAGAATTTATCAATAGACTGAAAATAGGAACAAGGAAAATGGGTCAAATGTAAACCCACAAGATGCCGACACTAAGTTTCAGACATAAGAGACAGGAAAATAATGAGACAAAGCAAATTTGAAGAAGAATTGGTGAGTTTGATTTTGAATATGTTGAGTTTCAAGTGTCATGGAGATATACTGCACCATTTGAACTTTAGGTAAGTGAAAACATGAAATTTGTGAGTTAAGAGGAATGTTAATTTGCTATGCATTAACCAAATATCTAAGCCTCATACCTGAGAAGTTACAGAGGCCATAGGCATTTATGTGTCAGGAAAGTACATGTGTCCAGTAATTTATGTAGCATTTGCACCCACATTCTGTGAATGTCAGTCATTCTATCCATTCACTCAAACTTCCTAGAGCTCCCTCTTGAGACCCAGTACTGGTTTACATCATGAAACGAAAGCTTGTGTTACATCAAGACCCTATTAATAATGTTTAGAGTCCATGAACCAGCTTGTTAAAAATAAGAGAGTGAGGGACATGATGGTGTATAAAATTAGGACTGTGTCACTTGAAATCTAATATGACAACTTGAAAGTGGGCCTTTTGATAAAAATGCAGCTCATTATCAGCTATACCCCAATGAAAATAAAAAGTTTAGTGTTAAAATATGTAGCTCAGACGCCGCCACCTACCAAGGTCCCTACAGACCTGAACACAACTATGCAAGAGCCCCGGGTACATTCAAAGCAGGTTTTCCCAGACACAGGGGGCAGGGGAGAGGACTCTGTGCACTGCCAGCACATCATCTTAAATCTACCAGTGGATTATGAGTTAGCCATTGTGTGGCTATATTTAAGTTATAATTTAAGGTATTCTAGATGTATTTGGTCTTCAAGTATTACAAACACTATCCAGACTACTAGAAATAAAGAAGGGGAGGGGTTTACTTGCTTATCTCTCTGTTCAAATCACTGCATAGCAATGCTCCAAGGAAAGGGCAGAGCAAAAGGATATAAATTTTCAGGGAAGGTCTTTGTAGCCTTTCAGTACTCTCCCCAAATGTTCATCCCTTATACTGTGAAAATTAGAAGGGAAGAACAGTTTTACTAGTCCTTTTAAACACTTGATCAATTTGTCATATTGTTTGTCAGAGAGAAAAATTGGTTTCTTAACATCTTTAACTTTGCATATCCATGTACTGCCAAACCTTGGTTTCTTTGCAACAACATGGGTATGATTCTATGAGGTAAGTAGGCAGTGTCATGGATTTACCAACCTATAATTTTTCTTTAATTAATATTGTTTCATAATGCTTATGAAGGTAACCAAAATCCATGGTGTTATGGGCTGAAATGTGTCCCCTACAAATTCCTGTGTTAAAGCCCTAACTGCCATTACCTCAGAATGTGAGATAAAGTCTTTAAAGGTGATTATGTTAAGAGGGGGGCTTCCCTTGTGGCTCAGACGGTAAAGCATCTGCCTACAATGCTGGAGACCCGGGTTCGATCCCTGGGTTGGGAAGTTCCCTAGAGAAGGAAATGGCAACCCACTCCAGTATTCATGTCTGGAAAATCCTATGGATGGAGAAGCCCGGTGGACTACAGTCTATGGGGTCGCAAAGAGTTGGACATGACTGAGTGACTTCACTTCACTTCTTCATGTTAAGAGGAGGTAAACAGGAAGAGCTCTAATCCATATGATGGGTGTCCTCATAAGAAGAAATGAGGACATAGATACAAACAGAGGAGACAAATATGTATAAACCAAAGAAAGAGACCTAGAGGAAATCAATTCTGCTATCACCTTGATCTTAGACTTCTAGCCTCCAGAACTGTAGAAAATGAATTTCCATGTTGAAGCCACCCAACATGTGCTCCTTTTTATGGCAAAGTACCCAGCAAATATACAAATCCTAGCAAGCTAATATACATGTCAACAAAGATATAGTCTTTGAACTACCATTCCCCAATAGAATGCAAGGAATATAATCAATGTTATTATATTACTTAAATAAAAGTAATTTCCACAAAAATAGAGATTTTCATTACCCTACATGAGAAATCTTAGGAAATATGTTCAATTAAAACTTGTGTTAGTATAAGAAAACAAAATGCAGTATCAAGCACTATTTCTATCTCTAAAAAATAAATCAAAATTATACATGAAGCAATTGGATTTAGCTCAACAAAATGAGTGAGCTTGCATTTAGCATAGTTTTTGTTGGAAGCTGGTCAAGAATTACATAGCATCCTCTAATTCAGTAAACAGCCAGCGATTCATAATAAATGTTCTTTATTGGCATAGTTGGTTTGCTTTTATTAATATTTTAATTCAACGATTTCATTTAAGGAAGAAGCTGATAAAGCAAAGTGTAACTGTACTATAGCACAACTGAAATGAACACGTTAGAAAAAAGTAGTTATTTTTTCAGGGTACTTCAAATATCTTTAAGTATTTTTAATAATATATTCATAACTCCTTAGCAAATGTAACTTCTACATGTAGGGGCACATCACTAATTTATTACAAGAATATAAAATGCTATTTTGGGGGGACTATTTTTATCATGGAATGAGAATTATCTCAAACCTGAAGCAATCACCTAGACGTGTCTTTGTCTTCTGAAAGAACTAGCCTAGCATATCCTGTGATTATGGCTGGCTCTCTTTTACTTTTTTCCAGGAAGGCAGCCAAATTTCAGTAATTAAAAATATTTATGGCTGGGTTCAATCTCACTTGCTGAAGCTTAAACACCTTTCTCTTTAAGGTCCTTATTTATGCTCATTTTAAATACGGTGTCTTGTTTACGTTAAAGCTAGTATACAGGCTGCGTCCTGCCTGAAGAAACTTCTGGGAAAGTCTGAGGAAACTCAGACTTTCGACATCAGAAAGTTCAGCCCTCACATGGTCATGTACAGTAAACATTTAGGAATATTGTTGAATTTTCCACTATTTCTCATCATTTCCCCTTTATTTCATATGCAGATTTTAATTCCATATTCACTTATGAGATTATTTGATTACCACTTGTCTCCCTTATATACTAGAGCACACATATTTTTGCTTAATCTTGCTCAAGACTTAGCTCAAACTGGACACGTGACAAGCCCTCAGTACATCCTGGTTTCTAAACTAGCTTGTACTGTTTAATAAATAATGTTGAAGAAACTCTTCCTCAGTCTTAACTTCCCTCCATAAACCACACTAATGTGTTTCTTTGAAAAACAGACTTGAATTGTGGATATATTGGCAATCTTTCTTTTTGTTAATCATAAACTGAGTCCATTGTAGGATACTCACTACAGGGCCATAATATTCTTCCCACTTATTGAATATTTACTAAATATCAGGCATTGTGCAAAGCATGTATTATGACACAAAGCATCTGAGGTGTGAAATAGTACAATCCCTAATAAAAGCAAACAAATTAAAAAGTATATTCATGTTTAAAATGAACGGGTAATCTTTAAGACCATACATGTAGGAAATAAGTACAACCAGATGGGAAGACAGAATCAACAACCAAATAGCCACATCTGAGTATGTGGTTATTTTGAACATCCTTTATTATTATTATTATTTTTTATCTTTTGGATGAGGAAGGTTGGAGAGCATCTTAAATTCCTTTATGGTTCCAGCCATCCATAGCCATTTACAGTAACTGGGTCATTCATTCTGGGAAAAAAATATTGCCATTGATTTCTAAATGCCCCCATCAGAATCAAACGAGCTGGAAGAAAATGAAATTTGAGCAAGATCTAAAATGTTTATGCAATATGAGGAATGAATCTGTTTGCATCACATGAATATGTGGGTAGAATTTAATTTATGAAAAAGAAAGGACTCCAACTGATACTCCATTTTTGTGAACATAGCTAACATGAACTGAAAAGTCCCACTAAGATTTTATAAACTATGAAGAAGAGATTAAGCTTATTTAAAACTATGATTTTTTTGATAACTAAATTTTTTGTGTTTTGTGATTATGCCTTAAATTGTGAAAGCAGAATACCTTGCATATTTATTTTGGCTTACCTTTCCAGGGGGTGTTTGTGTGTGTGCCTAGTTGCTCAGTTGTGGTTGACTCTTTGTGACCCCATGGACTATAGCCTGTCAGAGTCCTCTGCCCAGGGGATTCTCCAGGATAGAATACTGCAGTGGGTTGCCATGCCCTCCTCCAGGGGGTCTTCCAGATCTAGGGATTGAAACTAGAGATTCAATCTGGGGATTCAATCTGGGATTGAATCCCAGATCTAGGGATCTCCTGCCATTGCAGGCAGATTCTTTACCATCTAGGCCACCAAGAAGCCCCCTTCAGGGGGTTTACCTCTGTTAATTAACTTGGTTCTCGAAAACCCTTGATGTAGCTTGATGCTCTGGTTCTGTTTTCAAAGATGAGGAAAAGAAATTCTGAGAATCTTGGTGATTTGCCAAAGATCAGGCATGCTACTGCTGCTGCTAAGTCACTTCAGTTGTGTTCAACTCTGTGCAACCCCATAGACGGCAGCCCACCAAGCTCCTCTGTCCCTGGGATTCTCCAGGCAAGAATACTGGACTGGGTTGCCATTTCCTTCCCCAATGCATGCAGCCTGCTAAGTCGCTTCAGTCATGTACAACTCTGTGCAACCCCATGGACAGCAGCCCACCAGGCTCCTCTGTCCATGGAATTCTCTAGGCAAAAGTATTAGAGTCGGTTGCCATCAAGATCATTCATAATAAGGGGCAATTAAGGCTTCTGCTGCTAGAATTCTTTATGCTATATCTCACTCCTTTTCTAAAATTTGAGTGTTATTGCTAATCAACCTTACAAAAGGGAATAAATGAAACAAATGCTAATGATAATATCCTTTTCCTAAACAGGAAGTATTTTATCACATAGACTTTAATTACTATCATCACAATAGGATAATATATTCCAAAACAAAAAATAAATTGGCATCACACTGAAGGAAGAGAAATAAACAAAGACTGAGAACTTACAGGGAAAACCTGGTGCTAGACATTCAGAAATAAACAGTCCTAAGCTATAAACAGTACCATAAAAACAAAATATACAGTGCTGGATCTTAATCTAAGCCTTTCAAAGATTTCCTTAGAAAATATGATATGCCTTTCTTCAATAATGCAAAAAACAGAAGTTATGTATGAAAAGAAAGAAAAAAAATAAAGAAATCATGATTTAAAGGCACTGTAAGCTGCTGCTTGTATCAAGTACTATGAATCAACCCTAACCTGACCTTCACATGGAATATTTAATATCTAGCAAAGGACTGGGGCTTTGAACATCAAAATCTCATTTCAGATTACTGATCTGTGAAATTCTAGCAGACATTAGAAAATCCCATGGAAGATAACAAATAACCAAAAGGAAATATCAGCAAACAAACCAACAGTGTAGCATAAGAAACTGTTCTGAAGTGTTCTGACTGATCTGTGGAAATTTAAGTCTCATATTTTATGAGAAAATATATTAAAACATAATAAAATGTTATATATTCTACCACTGAAAACTAGGAGATGACCTAAAGTAACCAGAATATGTAAAAATACATCTATATATCTACAAAAATATAAATAGTCAAGGTATTTCTTGCAGAGATATAATGCTCAGCCATTTTTAAATAACATAATTTTTAAGTTTCAAGAAACATCAATAAAGAAAAAAACATTGCAGTAAAATGATTATCATGAACTCAGACCATATTGTCAGTTATAGGAAAAGTAATTAAATTACCGGTCTCCTGCAAGTCACCCCCCCCTTCCACCTTCTAGCAAAATCACAAGATTCACTATATAACTGAGAAGTAATTCAATTCATAATGACATCTTTATAGAATAATTAAATCACTTTTGACCTACATAACCAAGGAGAATGTTGCCTTATCAGAGTCAGCATTTACATTGAAGAAAATAAAAATAATCTGAATTAACCATTGTAAGGAAGAGAAATCCCACTGTTTGGGCCTGAGAGAGCTAATGGAGTTATTGGCTTGTCAACTTATGTTAGTAAAGATTTTTAAAGATAGTGGCACTATTTAATTTACATGAAACTTAATAACATGTTTGAATACGTCTCTGGCAAAATTATATTACTAAAAGAGCCCAAAGAAATCAGTAGTTCTTTATTATTTATTTATTTTTTTTTTTTGTAAATTTTACTGGACTATAGTTGATAGTCAAAGCTATGGTTTTTCCAGTAGGCATGTATGGATGTAAGAGTTGGACCATAAATAAAGCTGAGCACCAAAGAATTATTGCTTTCAAATTGTGGTGCTGGAGAAGACTCTTGAGAGTCCCTTGGACTATAAAGAGATCAAACCAATCAATCCCAAAGGAAATAAACCCTGAGTATTCATTGGAAGGATTGATGCTGAAGCTTCAGTACTTTGGTCATCTGATGCAATGAACTGACTCACTGGAAAAGACCCTGATGATGGGAAAGATGGAAGGCAAAAGGAGAAGAGGGCAGCAGAGGATGAGATGGTTAGATAGCATCACCAAGTCAATGGACATGAATTTGGGCAAACTCCAGGAGATACTAAAGGGCAGGGAAGCCTAGCGTGCTGCAGTCTATGGGGTCACAAAGCGTCAGACACAACTTAGTGACTAAACAACAACAATAGTTGGTCTACAATATCATCCAAGTTTAAGATACACACTAAAGTGATTCAGTTATACATAGATTATTCACTCTTTTTCATATTCTTCATAGATTATTACAGAATATTGAGTGGAATTTACACTGCTATACAGTAGGTCCTTGTTGGTTATCTATTTTATAAACAGTTGCCTATGTATATTAATTCCAAATTCCTGACTTAACCCTATTCCCCACATTTCCTCCTTGAGAGATGAGTTTTTTAAATGGTGGTATTTCAGAATCTTTAGGGAAAAATCAGTTCAGTTCAGTCACTCAGTCATGTCCAACTCTTTGTGATCCCATGGATTGCAGTGTGCCAGGCTTCCCTGTCCATCACTAACTCCTGGAGCTTGCTCAAATTCATGTTCATTGAGTTGGTGATGCCATCCAACCATCTCAGTCTCTGTCATCTCCTTCTCCTCCTGCCTTAAATCTTTCCCAGCGTCAGGGTCTTTTTCAGTGAGTCAGTTCTTTGCATCTGGTGGCAAATTTATTGGAGCTTCCGCTTCAGCAACAGTCCTTCCAGTGATATTCAGGACTGATTTCCTTAAGATTGACTGGTTGGATCTCTTTACAGTCCAAGGGACTCTCAAGAGCCTCCTCCACCACCACAGTTCAAAAGCATCAATTCTTTGGCACTCAGCTTTCTTTATTTTCCAACTCTCACATCCATAATGACTGCTGGAAAAACCATAGCTTTGACTACAGACTTTGTCAACAAAGTAATGTCTCTGCTTTTTAATATGCTGTCCAGATTTGTCATAGCTTTTCTTCCAAGGAGCAAGCATCTTTTAATTTCATGGCTGCAGTCAACATCTGCAGTGATTTTGAAGCCCAAGAAAAATAAATCTGTCACTGTTTCCATTGTTTCCCCATCTACTTGCCATGAAGTGATGAGACTGGATGCCATGATCTTCGTTTTTTGAATGTTGTGTTTTAACCAGCTTTTTTACTCTCCTCTTTCACTTTCATTAAGAGGCTCTTGAGTTTCTCTTCACTTTAAATAATCCTGTACAATGGGCTTCCCCCACCTGCCAATGCAGGAGACATGAGGGACTCTGGATTCATTCCAGGGTTGGGAAGATCTCCTGGAGAAGTAAATGACAACCCACTCCAGTATTACTGCCTGGAAAATTCCATGGACATAGCAGCCTGGCAGGCTATATAGTTCATGGGGTCGCAAGAGTCAGACATGACTGAGCACACACACACACACACACACACACACAATCTAGTACAGCACAATAGTAGGTACATAGCTTCCTGAGAGCTTCTTCCTACCTTTTTCCCTAGTAAACGCAACTTAAATAAAACCTTTATCCACCACCTCTCATCAGGATTCTATGCATTTGCCCCTTATTCTTTGGGACAGAATGATCCACAGGAAAGTAGGTCTGGAGGGTGGGAGATGCAAAGAAAGGTGAGCTTTCTAGGATGCGAGCAGGGGGAGTCTGGGAGATGGAAGGAAGTAGGTCAAGGATGAAAACAGAATTCATAGAGAAGGCCTGCCTGCTCCTTTGGAAAGGAGAGGAAGGGAACAGAGCCTCATACATATTTGTGGCTTCAATCCCAAAAGGTACATTTAACCTGAAACCCACAAGGGTGTGTGGATGGAGAAGTTAGATGAGTTCCTCTGATGTTTCTATGGTATGGTTTATAGTCTGTCCCTTTCAAGGTGTCTCTTGAAGAATCCAGATAAAGCAGAAGTATGTTCAAGCTGGAATAGCAAAGTGGTAGACATGATTGACCTGTTAAAAGTTCAGTTTGGCCAATTTCATGTTTTACCTTTTTATTTTAATATTTTGGGCCTGGACCTAGCCTTTGGTTTGCTGAGACACAGAGAGACACACGTCTCTCTGTCCATCCTCTTCTCACTATTCCCACTGTCGAGTTTCCCACATCTGTACTCCCCTTTCTCCACCTGCCTCTCTCTTTGGTTTCTTTCACCCACACACCCTCTGCTGTCTTATACTTAGTCCTCTTCAAAAGGGCATGAAGGCATGTGAGTTTGCAATCCCTTTTCCAGAGCACTTGACAAGGAGTCTAGTGTCGGAGGGTATTAATGCTAGAAACACTATAATCACTGGAAAACCTTTAATCTGTTGGGGTGTGTGTGGGGGGTGGGTGGTGGTGCATGGGTGTGCGTATTTATGAACCTGTAGTGATTTTCATGTAATGTTAAATGCTTTATCCCTAGAATATATAATACCGAGCAATAAAGAAGGACAAATGGCAGTTTTTACTTAATCTGTATATTTAGCAAAATCATACAGAGAGACTAAAATGTATAGATTTAAAGTATACACATAATATTTTTAGCTACTCATTGAACTTTTATAGAATGTAAAGAATCACACTTTTGTTCTTAGGGTTCCTTCTCTCTGTATCACAGAAGTTTCATTGTTTAGCTAATTTTTAATGTTAAGCTATCACATTTTCCACTGCATTTCTCATTTTACTCTGTAAGAGAAAGGGTTCTGTATAATTCATATAAATGCTCAGCCACAGTCTTACTGTTCCTTCCTGAGTACTTTTGATTGCAAAACAGATTTCCTGCTACTATGTGTAAGGTTTTCCAAGCCTTGTTTTCTCACTTCGCATTCAGAGCCTAGAGATAGGATGCTTGGAGGCTCACGACAGCATGCATGCAGCGAGAACAAGAACCTAAAAAAACAGCCCAGGCCCGTCATTCCCTGCCTCTCCCCCACCACCCTTGCCTCCTCATGTATTATTAACGCCAGCAGAGCTTCCTGGACTGCTGAACAAAGCTCACCATCCTCCACCAACAAATTCCGTCCACAGGCTTCTGAATGTCTGCCAGTGCCCTGTGCTGCCTGCGCATGGCAGATATAATTGGCAAACTGAATGAAAAATTTCCTATTCTTACCAGGCGGTATTCCCGATAGAGGATAAGAATAGCCTGAATAGCTAAGCTGGCATGTGAAAGCAGCTCTGCTTTTCACATAACACTTATTATGAAGATGCAAATTTCCTCTCAACCAGAAGAGGTATTTGTGGCTGCTCAGAAGACATTCCATTAGCTGGTAGCTAAAGTGTAGCTGGTAGCCCAGTGTCTTATTTTTCAGTATTTTCCGACTCTGTTTTGAGACGATATAATAACATCATCTCAGAATTCTCTATAGACATAGGCTGACAAACATTTGTAAATCATATCTAATCATATCCTCCGTGTTCTGTTATTTGTGTGATCAAAATGCCATAACCAAGGATTTGTCCTACTCCATGTTCACATCACTGAAACTTAAGTTAGTAAAACTGAATAAAATCATTGGTTCAGATGCACATTTTCATTATGTAACATTTCATAAAGGAGTTACTAAATATCTGTGCATCATCCTGGCCAGTTTGTATGTAAGCATTTTTTAAAAGTATCTGGCTGATGTGTTGATATGTGTTCACATAAGTGATTTTGTAATTTCATTCCCATCAGTATATTTCATTCATTAAATTATATACTCTGTGCATATACACTCAAAAATAATCATTAAGCTTTTACAAGACCAAGAAAATATCCTTGGCCAAAATATTTAACTCTCACTCTCCAAATTTCTTCCCTTGGTATTTTCAAATACTTGGTTTTCCATCTAGAAATGGTCAATGCATATAAAGAAAAGGTCATAATTCTAGGATTTTATACTAGATTTCCACTTCTTCATTTTTTCACTGTAACCACTTTTGAAACCTGACAGTTCATATCAAGTTGACAACTAGATTTACTGTTAGCATAGTTGCTAAAGTTTGATCTTAGATTGAAAGCAGACATATAAATATGAATTCAGTAGACACAGAAATGCTATTCACTCATTCTTGAACTCACTGCTCATTCAAGACCCCATGTGCTGTATGCCAACTGTTGCAAAGCCTTCCACTAAGCCTGCCAATAATACCCAGTTCTACAGGTCACCCTCTGCCATCCAGGATCTCACAGCCAGAGGACAGACACCTCTAACTATCTAGCATGTCAAGTTTCTTTTTAGGCCATCTGGTCTCCCATCCCTCCCCTTCTCACTCCCCCTAGAAGCCTTCATTCCTTCATTCTCTCTCCCCGAGCACATTCCTTTCTCATTCTCCATGTGGCTCTGTGTCCACAGGAAGGCATTTCCTTCTCCCTTGCTTCTCTTTCTATCTTCCTTTACCTCTTTCCAGCTTCCTTTCTCTCACCCCCTCAGCTCTCTGACTCCCCTCTTCTCCTTCTGTCCTCTTCTGCTTCATCTTCAGAAACACAGCATCTCTCTGGCCATCCTCTTCTCACTATTCCCTCTGTCTATTGAGTTTCCCACACCTGTACTCCCCTTTCTCTGCCTGCCTCTCTCCTTTCTTTGTAAGAAAATCACCGCTTGCTGGTCACACCCATCCCCCTACTCCACCTCACCTGGTCGACTGCTACTTTCGCATCAAGTCTTAGCATAAGAGGTACTTTCAGAAAGCTATCTCTGTCATCCAGATTAAATACATTTTAAACCTATAATCCCATACTTTTTCATTTTTTCTTCAAGGTTTCAACTCATTTAAAATTATTTTTAATGTATTTTTTAAATTTTTGAAAGAAAACAATTTTAAAATATAAAGGAATGAAGTGGAAAGAACCTACCTACCCATGTTCCCCACCAGCCAAATTTCCACACAATGTTCCTTACCATCATCCATCCACCATACAAGGTGACCATCAGTTTTGGTTACTTCCGAGTCTTTGCATAGCCTCTCTGTCTCTATACAAACAAAAATGAATATCTATTCTGATTCCATGTTCATTATACACGATGTATAGTCAGCTTATACATGCCATCACTCACTATATTTTTATCATAATGTGTCCTGGAAATCTCTCTATACTAGTAAATATACAGCCTAGTCATTTGTTTCTTAAAGCTGCATTCTATTTTATTGTTTGTATGTATCATAAATTGATTAAATCACTGACTATTGATGGGTATGCCACTTTTACCAAATATGAACAAATTAAATAATCTTGAGCATACATTGTTTCACATATGTGTGAATTTCGGATAAATTTCTAAAAGTGGATATGTTTAATAAAAGGTGATGTGCATTTTTAATAAGAAAAATGTCCCACTGTTGCCTTAAATGGAGGCTATGAGAAGTTTACACTCTCATGGACAATATATGAGGGTAGCACTTTCCCCAAATTTTTTGTCAAGAAAGCAAACTTAAACATTTTGTCAGCTTAATGAGTGAAAAGCTGCATTGCAGTGTATTATCCACTCTCTCCAACGTACCATAAGACTCTCTGACTCTCTTGAATTCTTTCTCTTAGTCTAAAAATATGCTCAGTCTTTCCTTACATTAAACAAAGGAAACTATCTCTAACTTGATTATTTCTCTGCCTACCTATCTCTTTCTCATTTTCCTTCACTTCTTTGCAACCAGTGACTCTGGAATCCATTTTAATCTGACTAGTATTCTTATCACCCCCACTGTTATTATTACCAATAACATCCCAATTTTCAAATATACGGAGGATTTTTTTATCCTTATCTCACTTGACTTTTTTTTTTTAATATTTGAAACTAATCATTATACTCTCCCTTCAAAAATTTATTACCACTGACTTTTGCGGAATAACTTTTCTGATTGTTCTAATCTCTTTGGTTAATTTTTTAGTTGTTCTGTGTCAATCACTTTGATAGGCTTGTA
The DNA here is from genome assembly GCF_000754665.1 of Bison bison bison. Taxonomy (NCBI): domain Eukaryota; kingdom Metazoa; phylum Chordata; class Mammalia; order Artiodactyla; family Bovidae; genus Bison; species Bison bison. Next base: position 2,489,562 of record NW_011494772.1, on the reverse strand, counting down.
TTTAAATCCCTTTAACTTTCTGATAGCAGTGCAATTTTTTCTTCTTTCTCTTTTTAATTTAGAATTCCTCCTGGTACACCTCTTTTACATTCACTGCTTTCAATATATGAGTATGATACCATCAGTGGCCCCAAATCTTTACCGACGGAGGTAAAGAGCATCTGCTTACACCCCACTCTGGGTGATTGCGTAATACAGAAGGGCACAAAGTACAAAATATTACTCAATTATGGACTTGTTACAAAACGAGTTGTATACGTTATTAATAATAAGTAACGCGGAGTACTTGGGACGCGGCTGGCAAGAACTAAAGTATGAGTTGGAGACATTCTGTTATTATGCTATGAAACAAGTTATACAGCAGAGCCTCATGTAAGCCCTTAATTATTGAGAAGTAAATGACTGAACATTCAGTATTCTAGAGAGTGATCATTTAGTCTCTTCCAGAAAAGTAAAAATGTCATCTTCTGGAAATACTGAGAATATATACTGTATATATAAAGTTACTGTATATATAAAGTAGAACCTACCGTATAGCACAGGGAACTCAATACTCTGTAATGACCTGTAGGAAAAGAATCTTAAAAAAGAATGGGTATACGTATAACTGGTTCACTTTGCTGTATAGTACAGCAGAAACTAACACAACATTTGTAAATGGATTGTACTCCAACAAGAGTTAATTATAAATAAATATAGAATTTTACAAAAAGAAAGTATATACTGAAAAGATCGCTTGTATTTATTGAACTGGTTGGCTTGGAGAGCCACCTGGTGGTAAGGAATATGTGAGGAAAGGTGGAGCTTGCACTGAACCTAAAAACACATCCCATGAGTGGTGTACTGCTTTACTAAGAACGAGTAGGGCAAGAACTGTTAGGCTCTGCCTAGATTTCATACAGGATTCTACTCTTCCAGTTTTGCTGTACCAGCAAATTTTATTTTCTTTACACATTTTCAGAAAAGTATTTATTTTTCTATGGGTTAATTTATCAGCCTGGCAGTAGATACTCAGAATTGGGAGAAAAGATGTATGACCGTGAGGTATGTAAAAACAAGCAAACAAAAAAAATGATGGTGAGCTTATCCCCTCAGAGGGTTGAGATGTGGGCAGTAATGGCACAAGTTGCTGCTAAAAGCCTCCTTCTCTTCCTTGTTTCCCCTCTTTCTACTGTCTGATGTGGTTTCAAAGTTAACTCTTGCCTAAAAACATGCTGCTTCTTGGTGTATGCCAGAAATAGGTACAGAATTATTCATAAAAAAAGTGAATCAGACACCCAAGAGGATTGCTTTTAAGATTTAAGAATCAAGGGATAATAAACAAATAAAGAAGTTTTTGCTACATGCTTCTAAAGTACTAAAAAAATCCCCAAATCTTAGTAGTTCTCTATCATATACATTTGTCATTCATGCAATACGTGGATGGAAGCTGGTAGCTGGAGCTTTACTCTGGTCCAGAATGAAGTGGTTCTCAATCCAGAACTCAGGCTGAAGGGACAGCTCTAATATGAAATAGGCTATTCCTGTGGCACAGAGACAGATCAAAGATGTCAAAGAAACTTGCACTGACTCTTAAAGGTTCTTCTCAGAGCTAGGATTGGTCTCTTTAACTCATATCTCACTGGATAAAATATGTCACATGGTCAAACCTGATATTGATGGAAATGTAAATATACTCTCACTTAAGAAATAAATACATATTATACTAAGTGTAATATAATTTATTGTCCAAACCAGGACAACGTTGGGAATGAACATGTTTTTCAATAGTTAAGTCAGGATAATAGGCATAATTTGGGATTGTCCTAACAAACCTAGATATATTGTCACCTTCTTATAATCCTCTTACAGGGGAAAAAATGAATAGGCAATTGAGATAATTGAGTTGATCACAAGCTTTGATTAAAGATCTGGCAGATGCACATGGATACATACACTCATGCTAAGGGACATAAGGGAAATCAGACAGGAAGAAAGACTAGACAGGCACATCAAGAAGTCAGATATTATCCTTGGGCTGTGAGATTGTTTCTGAAAGAGAAGTGAAGACAAATGATGATGAACCAGAGTGCTGTCCTGTGTTGTGCTGCTAAGCCCTCAGTCGAGTCCCATATTTTGCAATCCACGGTCTGTAGCCTACCAGGCTCCTCTGTCCGTGGGGATTCTCCAGTCAACACTGCTGGAGTGGGCTGCCATGTCCTCCTCCAGGGGATCTTCCCAACCCAGGGATTGAACCTAGGTCTCCCACATTGCAAGCAGATTCGTTACTGTCTGAGCCACCAGGGAAGCCCAATGAACCAGAGTAGTTCTATTTAAAAGGCTTATTTCTCATAGAAGTGTGCTGGCTGCAATGGATCGAGCAGAAGCATGGCCGAGAGGAGCTACCCCTTGCCCAAGGTCAGGAGCAGCAGCCGAGAGGAGCTAACCCATGTCTGAGGTAAGAGAAACCCAAGTAAGAAGGTAGGTGTTGCGAGAGGGCATCAGAGGGCAGACACACTGAAACCATAATCACAGAAAACTAGTCAATC
>NW_011494772.1:2484768-2486934 GCF_000754665.1 Bison bison bison | reverse complement strand
GCTAAGTCGCTTCAGTCGTGTCTGACTCTGTGCGACCCCATAGATGGCAGCCCACCAGGCTCCCCCGTCCCTGGGATTCTCCAGGCAAGAACACTGGAGTGGGTTGCCATTTCCTTCTCCAATGCATGAAAGTGAAAAGTGAAAGTGAAGTTGCGCAATTGTGTCCGACTCTTAGCAACCCCATGGACTGCAGCCCACCAGGCTCCTCCATCCATGGGATTTTCCAGGCAAGAGTACTGGAGTGGGGTGCCATCGCCTTCTCCGCACATGGGCCACAGTCTTGTCTAACTCAATGAAACTAAGCCATGCAGTGTGGGGACACCCAAGATGGGCAGGTCATGATGGAGAGGTCTGACAGAATGTGGTCCACTGGAGAAGGGAATGGCAAACCACTTCAGTATTCTTGCCTTCAGAACCCTATGAACAGTATGAAAAGGCAAAATGATAGGATACTGAAAGAGGAACTCCCTAGATCCGTAGGTGCCCAGTATGCTACTGGAGATCATTGGTGAAATATCTCCAGAAAGAATGAAGGGATGGAGCCAAAGCAAAAAGAATACCCAGTTGAGGATGTGACTGGTGATAGAAGCAAGGTCCAATGCTCTAAAGAGCAATATTGCATAGGGACCTGGAATGTCAGGTCCATGAATCAAGGCAAATTGGAAGTGGTCAAACAGAAGATGGCAAGAATGAACGTCAACATTCGAGGAATCAGTGAACTAAAATGGACTGGAATAGGTGAATTTAACTCAGATGACCATTATATCTACTTCTGTGGGCAGGAATCCCTTAGAAGATATGGAGTAGCATCATGGTCAACAAAAGAGTCTGAAATGCAGTACTTGGATGCAATCTCAAAAACGACAGAATGATCTCTGTTCGTTTCCAAGGCAAACCATTGAATATCACATTAATCCAGGTCTATGCCCCAAACAGCAATGCTGAAGAAGCTGAAGTTGAACGGTTCTATGAAGACCTACAAGACCTTTTAGAACTAACACCCAAAAAAGATGTCCTTTTCATTATAAGGGACTGGAATGCAAAAGTAGGAAGTCAAGAAACACCTGGAATAATAGGCAAATTTGGCCTTGGAATACAGAATGAAGCAGGGCAAAGGCTAATAGAGTTTTGCCAAGACACTGATCATAGCAAATACCCTCTTCCAACAACACAATAGAAGACTCTACACATGGACATCACCAGATGGTCAACACCGAAATCAGATTGATTACATTCTTTACAGCCAAAGATGGAGAAGATCTATATAGTCAGCAAAAACAAGACCAGGAGCTGACTGTGGCTCAGATCATGAACTCCTTATTGCCAAATTCAGACTTAAATTGAAGAAAGTGGGGAAAACCACTAGACCATTCAGGTATGACCTAAATCAAATCCCTTATGATTATACAGTGGAAGTGAGAAATAGATTTAAGGGCCTAGATCTGATAGATATAGTGCCTGATGAGCTATAGAATGAGGTTCGTGACACTGTACAGGAGTCAGCGATCAAGACCATCCCCATGGAAAAGAAATGCAAAAAAGCAAAATGGCTGTCTGGGGAGGCCTTACAAATAGCTGTGAAAAGAAGGGAAATGAAAAGCAAAGGAGAAAAGGAAAGATATAAGCATCTGATTGCAGCGTTCCAAAGAATAGCAAGGAGAGATAAGAAAGCCTTCCTCAGTGATCAATGCAAAGAAATAGAGAAAAAAAAAAAACAAGAATGGGAAAGACTAGAGATCTCTTCAAGAAGAGATACCAAGGGAACATTTCATGCAAAGATGGGCTCAATAAAGGACAGAAATGGTATGGACCTAACAGAAGCAGAAGATATTAAGAAGAGGTGGCAAGAATACACGGAAGAACTGTACAAAAAAGATCTTCATGACCAAGATAATCACGATGGTGTGATCACTCACCTAGAGCCAGACGTCCTGGAATGTGAAGTCAAGTGGGCCTTAGAAAGCATCACTATGAACAAAGCTGGTGGAGGTGATGGAATTCCACTTGAGCTATTTCAAATCCTGAAAGATGATGCTGTGAAAGTGCTGCACTCAATCTGCTAGCAAATTTGGAAAACTCAGCAGTGGCCACAGGACTGGAAAAGGTCAGTTTTCATTCCAATCTCAGAGAAAGGCAATGCCAAAGAACGCTCAAACTACTGCACAG
>NW_011494772.1:2484072-2484439 GCF_000754665.1 Bison bison bison | reverse complement strand
CAGAAAAAGATATATTTCTGCTTTATTGACTATGCCAAAGCCTTTGACTGCGTGAATCAAAACAAACTGTGGAAAATTCTGAAAGAGATGGGAATACCAGACCACCTGACCTGCCTCTTGAGAAACCTATATGCAGGTCAGGAAGCAACAGTTAGAACTGGACATGGAACAACAGACTGGTTCCAAGTAGGAAAATGAGTATGTCAAGGCTGTATATTGTCACCTTGCTTATTTAACTTATATGCAGAGCACATCCTGAGAAATACTGGGCTGGAAGAAGCACAAGCTGGAATCAAGATTGCTGGGAGAAATATCAATAACCTCAGATATGCAGATGACACTACCCTTATGGCAGAAAGTGAAGAGG
>NW_011494772.1:2465712-2483972 GCF_000754665.1 Bison bison bison | reverse complement strand
GACACTACCCTTATGGCAGAAAGTGAAGAGGAACTAAAAAGCCTCTTGATGAAAGTGAAAGTGGAGAGTGAAAAAGTTGGTTTAAAGCTCAATATTCAGAAAACGAAGATCATGGCATCTGGTCCCATCTCTTCATGGGAAATAGATGGGGAAACAGTGTCAGATTTTTTTTTTTTTTGGCTCTAAAATCACGGCAGATGGTGACTGCAGCCATGAAATTAAAAGAGGCTTACTCCTTGGAAGGAAAGTTATGACCAACCTAGATAGCATATTCAAAAGCAGAGACATTACGTTGCCAACAAAGGTCCATCTAGTAAGGCTATGGGTTTTCCATTGGTCATGTATAGATGTGAGAGTTGAACTGTGAAGAAAGCTGAGAGCCAAAGAACTGATGCTTTTGAAATGTGGTGTTGGAGAAGACTCTTGCGAGTCCCATGGACTACAAGGAGATCCAACCAGTCCATCCTAAAGGAGATCAGCCCTGGGTGTTCATTGGAAGGGATGATGCTAAAGCTGAAACTCCAATACTTTGGCCACCTCATGCGAAGAGTTAACTCATTTCAAAAGACCCTAATGCTGGGAGGGATTGGGGGCAGGAGGAGAAGGGGACGACAGAGGATGAGATGGCTGGATGGCATCACCGACTCGATGGACATGAGTTTGAATAAACTCTGGGAGTTGATGATAGACAGAGAGGCCTGGCGTGCTGCGATTCATGGGATCGCAAAGAGTCGGACACAATTGAGTGACTGAACTGAACTGAAGTTCTCAAAAGATCAATAATGGTTAAAAAAAAAAAACAAAAAAAAACAAAAAACCAAAAACAGAGTTTCTCTGGCCCCAGTGGTTGAGTCACATGCCCTGGGGCTCAAGGTCTTCATAGAAGTAGAGAGGACAGGAGGCTATCAAGTATCTAGGTTTGTTGGTTCAGCGATTGCAAGTTTTTAATATGTGAAACAATAATATTTATTCAAGTATATTCCCAAATGAGGGAAATGAATCATTTACACTAGGAGAGATTGAAGAATTAAGATAAAAAACCCCACAAATCTTCTGGGTCTAGGCTATTTTTTTAAAGAATCAGAAATTCAAAATAGAAGAGATTAATTACCTGGAGAGTATACAGGTAGATATGGAGTGGAATGGCGATAGGAGCATGTGAGGGAAGCTCAATTAGCCAGCCACTGAATTAGAAGTTAATATATTTCTATTGGTAAAATTTTATTCTAATAAAATTAATGTTTCCTAGCTCTGAAATAATTTTAAAACATGAACTCAAAAGCAATCCAGAGCCACTTAAAAACAAGTACCTTTTTGTGGCAAAAAATACTATTGAGTGAGAAGGTTAAAATCACATCTTGTTATTATGTGGTGTAAGGCAAAAATATGTGCGTGAAAGAGAAGACAAATAGTTAAATGAAATTCTCTAGGCTGCAATTCATGGTGTTAAAGACAGCATATGTATTTCAGATATTCTCTAGACATTAGCTGTTGTCTCTGAATGAACTAAGCTTTGATCTTGATGCTACTGTATCATTTTTTTGACAGCATTCAAATAGCAAGCCTAACAGATGGTGGTCTTGGGAAAGAATCACCTCCCTTCAATTGTTTATTTACTAATTGCAGCATTTAATTACATTAGCTTTCTATCCTTATATGTGTTCCAGGAACTTACAATTTACATTTGCTGTCCTTTCTTTACATGTCAAAGAAATCACTGTGTGTGTGTTAGTCACTCAGTGTAGGACTCTGCAGCCTCATGGACTGTAGCCCGCCAAGCTCTCTGTCCATGGAATTCTCCAGGCAAGAATACTGGAGTGGGTAGCCATTTTCTTTCCAGGGGATCTTCCTGACCCAGGGATCAAACCTGAGTCTCCCACAATGCAGGCAGATTTCTCTCCATCTGAGCTACCAAGGAAGCCCCAAAGAAAGCACTATATTGCCTTAAATATCTACATATTTATCAAAAAACATATATTTAAAAACAGTGTACTTAGTAATTCCTATTTATGAAATACTGGAAATTTCCTAAGGTAAAATAATGCTTTATTTGGAAATTGCTGGTGTAAAGAGTTTACTATTTTATCCACAAGGTGGCAGAATAAGCTAAGTGCTTCATCTGCCTTTTTCAAATTTCTCAAAGTGACTTCAGACGCCTAGTTTTATAAAATTCAGATGAAAAATGCTGAAATAAATGTACGGCATGCCTTCTTTGACCTGGACACATGTGTAAGTCAAGTAACTATAGAAGTAACAGTTTCTGAAACAACTTAAAACAACTAAATACTCTTTCATGTCCTTAAGGCAAACCTCATTCAAAAGGTATTTTAACGTTGGTTTCTAGTGTAAACATTTGAGTTGGTTTCAAGTAAACACTTTCCCTCAGTATATTTTTTTTTCTCTTTTTTTAAACACCATGACTGTACTTGGCCTCCTGCACTGTGAACCCAGGGACGTGTTCTCTCCACAGTCTGCCTCTGGGGAGGGGCCACTGAAAGATGTCTTGAACATCTGTGCCAGTAGAGAGAGGAGGTTACCTCTCTTGTGAAAACACAAAACACACACTTACGTTTGGAAACTCATCCAAAGGCAATAACACAGTCATGCTAAAATAATAAAAGATACTATAATTTATGATAACCTATGATGTAGCCAAATGTATGAAGGTAACAAACAAGATGTCATCAGCTAGCATATTTCAGTGCATCTGAAGCACTGTTACTCTGTAGAAATCATAATTGAGTAATTGTTTTGGTATAATAAATGCTGATTTCTGTATTTTAATGATTTGTTGGTAATTGTATTGCCAGAAGAAAATCCAAACTTCAAATGGCATCCAAGACCCCTGATTATCTGTTGTTCTTCGGCAATCAGTCTCTATATTTAACTAAACAGACTGTGATCTTTCACACCGCTGTCTTGGGCAAGACTCATATTTCTTGGAATGTCTGCTCCTCCTCTGTTCCTCTAGAGCCGGTGAACCACAACTAGTGAGCCCGCACACCGTAACTAGTGAGTCCATGTAGTACAACTAGTGACTCTGCACACCACAACTAGTGAGTCGGCACACGACAGCTACTGAAGCCTGCGTGCTCTAGGGTCTGTCCTCAAGCAGCAACTACTGAACCTGCCTGCTGCCACCACTGAAGCGCATGCGACTAGATCCTGTGCCACAACACAAGAAGCCACCATAGAAGCTACACTGTATTGTTTATTAAATTTCAAAAATCAAGAAATGCTTAAAATTAACGTATGCATATTGCAAAAAGAACTGAAAAAAGAGAATATCTTTTACAAGTTTCTATGATCTTGGACAATAAGAAACAGAGAAAAGCTATACATGGGTATAAAAAGCCAGCTTTTTAAAGCTGGCTCTGCACTAGTTTTGTGACGATTTCGCAAGTGCTTATATGTGGTAGCTTCCCTCATAGCTCAGTTGGTAAAGAATCTGCTTGCAGTGTAGGAGACCCTGGTTTGATTCCTGGGTCAGGAAGATCCCCTGGAGAAAGGGAAAGGCTACCTCTTCCAGTATTCTGGCCTGGAGAATTCCAAGGCCTGTATAGTCCATGGGCTTGCAAAGAGTTGGACATGACTGAGCAACCTTCACTTTCATTTTATATGTGGTAACTGACTTAGCATGCACACATACACAAATGTCATGAATTGGGTACGGTAACACTTGCCTTGTATAGAGGATTGTTAAATGCAAGAAAAAGTGAATGAAGTTAATAGCACAGTGCTTACCAGGTAGCAGGTATTTTTGAATGTGATAACAAATATCACAAGCTCTCTGTTAATAGAATATGTATGTCATTTGATTTCAGCAGTTCTACTATAAACATTCTAATCAGAGATTATGGTTTACTTGTACTTAACAACAAATAAACACACATTTTATATCTAGGAGTTTGTCATTTAAAGCCAATACTGCAAAATCTTTTATAATTCATGTGTACCCCAATGTTCATCGCAGCACTGTTTATAATAGCCAGAACATGGAAGCAACCTAGATGCCCATCAGCAGATGAATGGATAAGAAAGCTGTGGTACATATACACAATGGAGTATTACTCAGCCATTAAAAAGAATACATTTGAATCAGTTCTAATGAGGTGGATGAAACTGGAACCTATTATACAGAGTGAAGTAAGCCAGAAAGAAAAACACCAATGCAGTATACTAACGCATATATATGGAATTTAGAAAGATGGTAACAATAACCCTGTGTACGAGACAGCAAAAGAGACACTGATGTATAGATCAGTCTTGTGGACTCTGTGGGAGAGGGAGAGGGTGGGAAGATTTGGGAGAATGGCATTGAAACATGTGTAATATCATGTATGAGACGAGTCGCCAGTCCAGTTCGATGCACGATACTGGATGCTTGGGGCTGGTGCACTGGGACGGCCCAGAGGGATGGTATGGGGAGGGAGGAGGGAGGAGGGTTCAGGATGGGGAGCACGGGTATACCTGTGGCGGATTCATTTCAATGTTGGGCAAAACTAATACAATATTGTAAAGTTTAAAAATAAAATAAAAAAAAATAAAGCCAACACTGCAAAATCTTTTATAATTCATAAGAATTATATGAATTATAAACTATTTCTTTCTAACTATTCACTGATCTAATAGACTAGGTAGATTTTCTACTTTTAAGGGCTTTAATTTATAAAATAGATTCAATTCAGTAACCTCTTGCAATTATGATTCTAAAGAATTAAGATAAAATTTTAAGATAAAAATAAATCCAGTTGTTAAAAATGTGTGAACCATCATTACAGATTTTCTCCCCATGTTGCAGTCTAACAACATGTTGTCTAAATATGATAAAAAGTTTACCTAGTGTAAATATGAATTGGGTTTTATCATTCTTTCTATGGGCTTCCCTGGTGGCTCAGACAGTAAAAGCGTCCACCTATAATGTGGGAGACCCAGGTTCCATCCCTGGGTCAGGAAGATGCCCTGGAGAAGGCAATGGCACCCTACTCTAATACTCTTGCCTGGAAAATCCCATGGACGAAGGAGTCTAGTAGGCTACAGTCCATGGGGTGGCAAAGAGTCGGACACGACTGAGCGACTTCATTTTCACTTTCATTCTTTCTATGTATTGGAATCAATTTCCTTCTGAATCCATCGAGGTTTCCATACATGACTTACATTAAACCTAAGGTTAATTATTTGAAGGAATCAGTTTTATAGCTTCCTTTGAACATATTCCTAAACCAAATTGAATAGATATTGATTTATTTAATTTTACACAAATAAATCCATTCAATAAGAAGCACATTTTTCCCCACAGAGATAAACTGAGGTCAATAGCTCAATGTTCATATCAACACTTGATCTATTTTTTTTTAACTTTCAAAGAATTTTAGAAATCTTTACCCATAATTAGAAGAATAATTTTGAGAAATGGAATATTCCCTGCCATATCAGTAAACAAGAATGTCACAGTTATCAGAGATTCCCCATCCCACCCCACCCACCCCCACCCTTGTGAGCTGGTGAGCCCTGAAGGAACTCAGGAAGGAGAAAAATACCTGCCATCTAGCAGCCCTTAGACCACAGCCACTCCCTTCAGTGAGCCCCTAGGAGCACAGGATATGAACACACAGGATACAGGTCCAGATAGCTGAGGTACGTACCAAAGGGATGATTTCAATGAACCATAGACTTGAATTTTCCCTGCGTGAAAAGTGCTAAACCCCTTAACTTAAGTTATCTGGTTTTCTTAATTAATAATAATCTTCTGATGCTCATGCTACCTGCCCTGTGTTGCAAAACTTCCGTGTACCCTGGCTCCTACCCATCTTCCCACCTGTCTCCTTGAAGCAGTTTTCTCAGGGTTACTTGAGATGTGGCTGCCTCCCAGACTTGAAATTCTCCAGATTCCCACCCGTTAAAACATAATGGTTAACTTCTAGGTTGGGAATATTTTTTAAGCGACAATTTGTTTAAAGTACTGCAAATCATGTCGATTATAATTTGATTCAGATTTGCTACTACAATGACACAAAATAATTCAGTGGCTAGTTTGGTAACTTTTCTTATAAATCAAATTCCTCCAAATAGCTTATGATTAACACTATTTGTAAAACAATAAGATCTAAAACACAACTTTAACATGTCTCTACACAGAAAATTCTCCCATTCTTATGCATTAAATTCATCTACATTTCAAGGAGACAGCAATTATTTCAATGACAAAAAAAGAGAATTACAGTTTCTTTGAGATTATCAAGGTCCTTTTGGACAGCTAATCTCAGCAAAAGGAATAGTAACATTTATAGAAATATTACCAACCTTCAAACTAAAGGCTTCAAAAAGAAAAGTAATTGGATTCACACATTTTAGTAAAGCACTTATAAGCTGTATGAAACAGCTAAATGTCCCTTTATACTCAAAGATGACTAATATGCTTACATGCAAGATTAAGTCATTTCTTCTGTTGTAAATCTAGCCTTTCCATAAATGGCTGATAGAGCCTCTGGAATGATATTTATGCCAATTTAATGATAATATCAATTTTCATGGAATTGCTTGAATATAAGGCTGTGGTATGTTCTAGTTTAGAGATATTATCACACGATGCCGTAGTTATAGGAGAAAGGAGTCTTGACTTTGCTGTATCCTGGAAATATCTATCCCCTGATCCTCAAAATTAGGCCAGAGAGAGTGACAGTTGCTCAGTCGTGTCCAATTCTTTGTGACCCCATGGACTATACAGTCCATTGAATTCTCCAGGCCAGAATACTGGAGTGGGTAGCCAGTTCCTTTCTCCAGGGGATCTTTCCAACTCAGGGATCGAACCCAGGTATCCTACATTGCAGGCGGATTCTTTACTACCTGAGACACAAGGGAAATCCCGGAATACTGGAGTGGGTAGCCTACCCCTTCTCCAGGGAATTTTCCTAACTCAGGAATTGAACTGAGGTCTCTGGCATTGCAGGCCGATTCTTAACCAATTGAGCTATGAGGGAAGCCCCAAAGTGAAAGTGTTAGTCTCTAAGTCGTGTCCGACTCTTTTTGACCCCATGGACTGTAGCCTGCCAGGCTCCTCTGTCCTTGGGATTCTCTAGGCAAGAATACTGCAGTGGGTAGCCATTCCCTTATCCAGGGGATCTTCCTGAGCCAGGGATAGAACCCAGTTCTCCCACATTGTAGGCAGCTTCTTTATCATCTGAGCCAGGAAGCAAGCCCAGGTGTACTATTAATATATTTAATATAACTCTGTTATAGATGGATTTAGTCATTTCTACCCAAATACCCTGTCCCATGCCAATAGAAAACAAAGCAAAACAAACAAAGGAATAAAACAGGGAACTCAAAGTCATGTATAAGTAGCTTTATGTTATTTGATTTCTCTCATTCAATTGTGTTTGCTGTAAATTCCTGTGACCAAAATCGACCTATGAAACTTATCCTAGACTAGGAGAGAGTGGCTACTTAAACTGTCAATAAAAGACAGCCTTGAAAATTATCTTTGATTTTTGATGAGAGAATCAGTTACATTTATTTATCATCTTCCTTAGCTGATTAGGAAATAAGCCTGGAAAAAATACTCCAGAATAATCTACTTAATTTAAAAATGTCAACTACAAATTGGTACTTGCCATCTACCTCCACAAAGAATAAATCATGTACTGCTGCAGCTGCTGATTTTCAACACCCCCTGAAAGGAGTTCAAGGCAGCGAGCAGAAATGAGGCACTCTGTGCTGGGGAAGGAGGTTATTACAACTGGCAGGACAGGTCTTCACAGAGTTAGATGTCAGAAGCTGATTTTAGGAGCCCAATTGTTATACTTCCTCATATCTAGGAAAGCACTAAAATACTTCATGGTGACGAGACTAGGAGAAACCTTCTGCTCAAAATATGGACTTGATTGCATGCACTCCCTTTTCAACAAAATCACATATATACTGACCATTCCCCCTGACTCTTTGGAGTAGTTTCTCAGAGCTATCTGAGATGGTGTCTCCTAGGCCATAGTCTTTATATTGCCCCAAATAAAACTTGATTCACAACTCTCTTTTTCTGCAACTTTTTTTAAAGTAGACAAAAAAGAGTATATTTATCCACTCCTAACTGGAGTCAAGAAGAAAGAAAAGTATTGTGTAAGGAATGGAAATTAAAATCCAACTTCTCTGTCCCTAGAACTTTTTTTTTTTTATGAAAGGGAGAATGAGGAGTGAAGTGAAGTCCCCCACAAACATCAAAGTTCTTCCGATTCAGAGATGACACAGGCTTGTAAAATAATTAAGATAATATGGTTATATGTTACAGCATCATGGTACTTTGAAGAAAGACATTTTTATGCAAAGGAGAGCACCTTAAGTTTAACTTTCCAAGGTTATTCTCAATCTCTCATGACTTAAACACTGAGCTTGAGCACTTATGCTTTGGCTCTCTATTCAGTTGAAGGACAGTGATTGACTAGAAGGTGGGGCAGATATTCACACTCATGTGCGAGTTAAATAACAGGTCTCTGCTACACATGGTGAGAAAATAAAGTATGTGTGAGAACTGACTCTCAACAACCAAACTAAAAAGATACTGTACTGTCCACAATATAAGAATAATTTTCTGAGTACAAAGGTTCAGATTCATTTCTCAGGGTTTTGGTTGATGATTGTGGAAGACTAGATTACAAGAATATTTTGATCACAGTATATAAATATATGTCCAATTATTTATATCTTATAGTAAGTTCATAAAACACACATAAAAACATTCTTATAATTTGTATTAAAGCAAATGAATCACAACAAATTATGCAAAATTACAGTCCTTTTGGATCACATTTAGAGATCTTATTGACCTTATATCTGTTTTTCCTTACTTTGTGCTTTGCTTGCTTTCATTGATTCACTTTACAGAAAGTGTTTTCCCAGTTCTTATACAGACTTTGCAGAAGGAAATGGCAACCCACTCCAGTATTCTTGCCTAGAGAATCCTGTGGACAGAGGAGCCTGGTGGGCTGCTGTCCATAGATTCGCATAGAGTCGGACACTACTAAAGTGACTTAGCATGCATTCATGTGTTGGAAAAGGAAATTCCTGGCAATATAAAACACTATGGCATTTGCTTCATCTACATTTTTCACTATTTGGAATACCTCAGATTGACAGCAAAATAAATATGCATATACAAATAGGTGTGATTTTATCAAAATACTGCACATTCAACTATTGAAATGGTTTGGTTATTACAACAAAGCAGATAAATCCTTAGTCTCAGCACTGAGAATCTTTCATGTTTTTAATAGAAATTTGAGGCCCAAAGATTAGTATTTACTATCTCCATATAGTATTTGAATCACTGCAACGGTTATTGTCTGTCAAAATAAACAAGGTCCCTGCTCCTAGATAACTTCCTAAACCAAATGATAAGGCTTAAAATGATGCTCATTTGTAACCATGTAATTTGAGACTTAGTTAAAAGAAAAAAACCTCACACTATTCCTGATAGAATTCAATGTCTTTTGGAAATATTGTCAGTGATACAGTTGAATACCCCAACCACAGAAATGGGGAGAAATATCTTGATATCATAAAGAAGAAACAACTATTTTTCTGAATATCCTATTTGAAAAAAACAATTTATGATAATCCTTCTTTGTACATTATATGTCTCAGACACATAAGACCTCCATTATGCATAATTAAATGCATAAAATTGTTTTTTCAACACATAGTCTAACTCAATAACAGTAATATCATTTCATAATACCTTTTGTTGGTTTTCAGACAGTGCCTTATAGAATTTAATCTACTGTTAAAAATTCTGTGGTCTCTGTTTATGTCATATACAGCAACAGCTTTTTTGGTTTTAATAATGTCTTACCTAAAAATATTTTGGGAAAGATCTCTTCTTATTAGGGATATTATTAAAAAGAAAGAATTAAAAGTTTGAGTAGGATTTAAGGGAAACTGGGCATTAATTCAAAATGAGCTAATAAACAACCACCAAAATTTCCATAAAATCAAATCAGAGTAATAAACATGTATTATTGATTGTGATATAATGTTATTATTAAAATCTTCCAATAATAACTTTTAATAAATAGATTTATGATATACCTGTTTGTTTACATTTATAGAGAAAATGCAACTATTTGTCATTTTAAAATAAATATTTAAGAACATGGGGTGGATACTTGGAAAATTCACCCTTCCTTACCAATGCAACCAGAGAGACTTTTGTTCATAGATCATAAAATATTCACATTATACTTTGCTTTAATATAATAGTACAAAATAACACATGATAAAATTGCTATAAAATAATGATACTTTTGATTCATAATTTCACACTTTTTGTAATATATAACTATTTTAATATTGCATTTTACTACTGCCAAAGCACTCATAGCACTGTATTTTTGTCCTTATTTTATACTCTCTTCCAGGTCCTGATGCAACAATAGGTTTGGCATGAGGTTGTACCTACAAACAACATCCCTCAAATAAATATCATCACCAAATAGCTCTCCTCTGAATCCAAAAGAGTTATATTTCCCATGTGTCTGTTTGGCATTGCTAATGGGATTTGACATTCTAGACTCAATAATACCCAAAACCAAACTTAAGATCAAAACATACATTGGAAGAATGGCATCACCATCTATCCATAACCCATGTAGAATGTTTCAAGTCATCCTAACATTTCCTTCTGTATCACACCCATATACAATTATAACCACCTTTGGTCAATTTTACCCCCTAAGCTCATTTCAAACCCATCCACTCTTAGTAAACCCTCCCACAACAACTCTGGTCAAAACTGGGTCATGGTTATAGTAGTTTCCTAGATTACTCGGCCTCCCCTCTAGTCCCGTCTTGAGCAGTGAAGTGTGTTAGTCACTCAGTCATGTCCAACTCTTTGCAACCTCTTGGACTATAGCTCACCAGAATCCTCTGTCCATGGAATTCTCCAGGCAAGAATACTGGAGTGGGTAACCTTTGTTACCCTTTGTCCATGTCTGAGCCACCAGGGAAGCCCCAGGAATACTGGAGTCAGTGCCATTCTCTTCTCCAGGGGATCTTCCCTACTCAGGGATGGAACCTGGGTTTCCCTCATTGTGGGCAGATTCTTTAATGTCTGAGCCTCAGTGAGAATGACGTTTTTGAATTGCAAATGTTTAACTATGCAGACTGACACCCTACAACCACACAAACACAACTTTTTCCCATGGATGTTCATTTTCCTTGTAATAAAGACAGAAGTCCTCTACATAAGTTACCTGACCTTGCATGACATGTCCTCCATTACTGTCTAGCTTCATTTTGCAAGACAGGGCCCTTCCTTGATTCTGCTCAGCTGTACTAGTCAACTTTCATTTTCTTAAATGCATCACTCTTCCTCTTGCTAAATGTTCCGTGTTGCTTCTTTTACCTCAAAACTCTTCCCTGAGGAGTGACCCAAACTTTTTTTTTAAATTCTCAGATCAGAATTAATTTCTCTAGGAAACCTTTCGTTGACCTCTTCGTCTCTGCTGGTGACTTTTGTTTTCCACTTGCATGTCAACAGACATGCTCTGCAGTATATCAAATCTTCATATCCCTCCAAAAGTCTTATGTTGAGATTCTGAGCTGTAACATGATGGTTTTAGGAGATAAGGTTCTTGAGAGGTTGATCAGGTCATAAAGGTGGAGACTCATGAATGGGATTAAGTTCCTTATAAAAGAGACCCTTGAGAGCAATTTAGCTCTTTCCACATGTGAGGATTTGGAAAGTAAGTACGAAATAAGATGGCCATCTATGAACAAGGAAGTGTGGTCTCATCAGAAACCAAATCTGCTGGCAGCTTATCTAGGACTTCTTAGCTTTTAGAACCATGAGAAAGATTTGTCTGATATTCAAGCCATTTAGGCTATGAAATTTTTGTTTCAAAACAGGCCGAATGGACCAAGCTAGTCTTCATATTATTTATCATACCTCCAGATGATATCAATTTGTATGATCTACTGATTAATTTGGGGCTTCCCTGGTGGATCAGAGGGTAAAAGAATCCATCTGCAATGCAGGAGACCCAGGTTTGATCCTTGGGTTGGGAAGGTCCCCTGGAGAAGGAACTGGCAACCTACTTGCCTGAGGAATTCCATGGACAGAGGAACCTGGTGGGCTAAGTCCATGGGGTCACAAAGAGTTGGATGTAACTGAGCGACTAACACTTTTCACTGATTAATTTTCCCTTAAGACCTAAACTTCTCATGAATAGGAACCATTAGTAGTTCTGGTAGATGCTCAATAAATATACTGAATGAAATCAATGAAATATTATCTAGTAATGAAATATTATCTATGTAATGTCTAACATAAAATTGTAACATTCAAATTGAAATACAGTGAACTTTTATCTGTCTTAATATTTATATGTATACACACAGTGTGAATATTATGGTACAATATTGACAATATTGGAAACTCTGGGAAATATACAAATTGATTCTTGACCTCTATTTTGTATTTTCTATAGGAAGTTATAATCCCAGTGCCTATCTCAGTATACTGGCAGAATTCCATGATCCTTTATTCAATATCTAAACATGTTATATTAAACATGGTATATGCCTTAAAAATGGCATATTGACATATATGCCATTTTTACAGATGTAGAGAACACACCTATGGACATGCGGGGAGGAGAGGAGGGAGAAGGAGAGAGGTATGAAGAGAGTAAAACAGAAATTTACAATAGCACATGTAAAACCAATACATAGCCAATGGTAATTTGCTGTGTGACTCAGGGAACTCAAACAAGGGCTCTGTGACAGGCTGAAGGGTGGGATGGGCAGGGAGATGGGAGGGAGGTGCAGGAAGGAAGGAACATGGGTGTTCCCTATGGCTGCTTCTTGTTGCTGTATGACAGAAAACCACAAAATTTTGTAAAGCAATTATCCTTCAATTAAAAAATTAAAAATCAAACAAACAAAATAAAATGACATATTGATCTAGGAAAATCAAACTTCAAGCAAGGAACATTAACCATACTGTGAGTTTGAAAGTATAAATTAAAAGCTAACACTAGGGAAAGACCTGAATTATAATCAGAAAAGTATAGACAAATTGACACAGGAGATGAGAGGGAATAAAAACTGATAGAACTTGAGAAGGTGGTGTGCTGGAGAAAGGATTTGAAATATGTCCTGAAACACCAAGATGTTTCATTGCCACTGAATTTTTAGTCAAGGTGGATGGTATGCAAATAGAGGGTCTGACCAGAGCTAAGGTAGTTGATTGACTCTGGAAGTGAGTTTGAATGATATAATTTGAACTTGTTATAAAATGATAAGACATATAACTAGAAATATTTAACAAGTGAAAAAGTGAATCCAAAATTTGGGAATTAGGCCAGGAGTGAATATTATTAAATTCAATCTGGAATTTCTCAAATGTTAGAACTGCTAAAGAGAGAAAACCATCAGGCAGTACATAGAGCGAGTCCCTTTCATATGGATGAGTTCCATTCTGAGAGCACATTCATAAGTCCCATTTGCTCATAAGTCCAACAAAGTTAGGTTAGGTACCCAAATAACACAGTCAGCTATATAGTACTGTACTGTAATAGGTTTATAATACTGTTCACACAAACAATACATAAAAATAAACACAAAAATGAGGAAAACATATTTAATCTTACAACACCTTGGAAAGTACAGCAGTACAGTACAGTAGTTGGCATATGAGGCTAGCATTGAGTGACCAGGCAAGAAGAGTTACTGACTGCAGGAGGTGGGAGATGGTAGAGCTGAAGGATCACCAGTAATGGGAGTCAGAGGGCATGCTGCAGTTTCACTCACACCTGATGTAGACGGCATAGCTTCTGAACCCTTGCTGGATTCAATTCTATCTACTCTCTTGACAAAATGATCCAGTAATGTCTGGGTAATAGCTCTTTTTTTCCTGTCATAGAAGACATGGTAGCACTGGATTGTATTCTGAATGGCTGCAGCAAACTTCATGTACCAATCTATGTTCAGGTCCTGTGTCTCAAATCTAACAGCACCTCCTCAAATAAAGAAAATCCCCTTGCCATTTCCTGTGTTAGGAATCTCATTAGTTCTTCAGCCAGATCAACTATATCACTGCTTCTTTTACACTCGCTTCCAGACATCCTGGGCTTAAGTAAAAGATACTGTACTACAGTATTCTACACAGTACTGAACAGTAAAGTACACAAAAGTGCAACCACTCGCAGTCTTCCAGTACACCAGACATGTGAGCTAAGTTAAGTGATTGGACACACAAATTCATGAGAGTTCATATGTAGGGGACTTGCTCTATTTAAACCACTGATATTTTCTCATGTATTGCACAAACATATTCAAATACAAATGCACATCTCTGTTCTTCTCTGTATCTTTGACTGGCTTCACAGGTGGTAAAGAATCAGCCTGCCAATGCAGGAGATGCAAGAGACTTAGATTCAGTCCCTGAGTAGGGAAGATCTGCTGTAGAAGTAAATGGCAACCCACTCCAGTATACTTGCCTGGAGAATCCCCCTGGACAGAGGAGCCTGGTGGGTTACAGTCCATGTGGTCACAAAGAGTCGGACATGACTGAGAGACTAAGCACATATACACACACTGTCAAATAAACTTGGAACTTTAAGAGTCTACATGTTCAGAGAAATAAGAAACAAGGAAGCAAAAATCAGGAACAGTTCAGAAAAGGACTTGTTCTCAAACATGGCAGACTCAAAATGCTTTCCTTCACTTCAGAAGCCATTTCACACCAATAACCTACGTTGTCATAAATCTACGATTTGTGGTTTTATTTAATTATTTTACATTGAATTATGTTTCAGTCAGTTAAGTTGCTTAGTTGTGTCCGACCCTTTGTGACCCCATGGACTGCAGCACACCAGGCTTGCCTGTCCTCATCACACCTGGAGCCTGCTCAAACTAATGTCCATCGAGTCGATGATGCCATCCAAACATCTCATCCTCTGTCATCCCCTTCACTTCCTGCCTTGAATCTTTCCCAGAATCAGGGTCTTTTCTAATGAGTCAGTTCATCGAATCAGGTGGCCGAAGTATTGGAGTTTCAGCTTCAGCATTAGTCATTCCAATGAATATTTAGGACTGATTTCCTTTAAGATTGACTGGTTTGATCTCCTTGCAGTTCAAGGGACTCTCAAGAGTCTTCTCTAACACCGATTATCACTCAGTCATCATTACTCTGTAATAGTTAAATTAGTTGGGTTGGGTTTTTAAAAATATGTTCTAAGTGATTTGAAGAATGATTAGTTTCCTTTAAATATAAGGGGACCTCTTGTATAGAATATTTCCAGGTGCCTGGGTAGGTCTGGGTCATGGAAAGGGCATAGGCAGTGGGTACTGTACCTTTGAGGGAGGGATGGCACACAAAAGGAAAGGGAAAGGAATAAAGTACAATTCTTTTGACTCTAAATTTCAATATTTGGGGATCACCATGATTATTTATATTTATGAATATTTATAAGACCTTCTAGAACTAACAAATTTACATTGAATTATATAAATAATTTACATAATTTACAGTGAATTATGTTTCAGTCAGTTCAGTTAAGTTGCTCAATCATAGCTAACTCTGCGACCCCATGGACTGAGCACATCAGGCATCCCTGTCCATCCCAGAGCTTGTTCAAACTCATGTCCATCGAGTTGGTGATGCCATCTAACCATCTCCTCCACCTCTGTCATCCCCTTCTCATCCTGCCCTCAATCATTCCCAGCATTAGGGTCAGTTCTTTCCATCAGGTGGTGAAGAAGACCTTTATTCTATATTTACAAGACCTTCTAGAACTAATATCTACAAGACCTTATAGAACTAACAACCAAAGATGTCCTTTTCATCATAGGGGACTGGAATGCAAAAGTAGGAAGTCAAGAGACACCTGGAGTAATGGGAAAATTTTGCCTTGGAGTACAAAATGAGGCAGTGCAAAGGCTAACAGAATTTTTCTAAGAGTACACACTGGTCATAGCAAAGACCCTCTTCCAACAACACAAGAGATGACTCTACACATGGACATCACCAGATGGTCTATACCAATATCAGACTGATTATATTGTTTGTAGCCAAAGATGGAGAAGCTCTATAGAGTCAGCAAAAAAAAAAAAAAAAAGGAGCTGACTATGACTCAGATCATGAACTGCTATTGCAAAATTTAGACTTAAATTGAAGACAGTAAGGAAAACCACTAGACCATTCAGGTATGACCTAATCTAATCCCTCATGATTATACAGTGGAAGTGACAAATAGATTCAAGGGATTAGATCTGATAGAGTGCCTGAAGAACTACGGATGGAGGTCTGTGACACTGTACAAGAGGCAGTGATCAAGATCATCCCCAAGAAAAAGAAATGCAAAAATGCAAAATGGTTGTTTCAGGAGGCCTTACAAATAGCTGAGAGAAGAAGAGAGGTTAAAGGCAAAGGAGAAAAGGAAAGATGCACTCATTTGAATGAAGAGTTCCAAAGAATAGCAAGGAGAGATAAGAAAGCCTTCCTCAGTGATCAATGCAAAGAAATAGAGGAAAACAATAGAATGTCAGAGACCAGAGATCTCCTCAAGAAAATTAGAGATACCAAGGGAATTTTTCAAGCAAAGATGGGCAACAATAAAAGACAGAAATGGTATGGACCTAACAGAAGCAGGAGATATTAAGAGGAGGTGGCAAGAATATACAGAAGAACTACAAAAAAAAGATCTTCATGACCCAGATAACCACGATGGTGTGATCACTCACCTAGAGCCAGACATCCTGGAATGCAAGGTCAAGTGGGCCTTAGGAAGCACCACTACTAACAAAGCTAGTGAGAGTGATGGAATTCCAGTTGAGCTATTTCAAATCCTGAAAGATGATGCTGTGAAAGTGCTGCACTCAATATGCTAGCAACTTTGGAAAACTCAACAGTGGCCACAAGACTGGAAAAGGTCAGTTTCCATTCCAATCCCAAAGAAAGGCAATGCCAAAGAATGCTCAAACTACCACACAGTTGCACTCATCTCACATATTAGCAAAGTGGTGCTCAAAATTTTCTGAGCCAGACTTCAACAGTATGTGAACTGTGAACTTCCAGATATTCAAGCTGGTTTTAGAAAAGGCAGAGGAACCAGAGATCAAATTGCCAAATTCTGTTGGATCACAGAAAATGCAAGAGAGTTCCAGAAAGACATCTACTTCTGGTTTATTGACTATGCCAAAGTCTTTGACTGCATGGATCAAAACAAACTGTGGAAAATTCTTCAAGAGATGGGAATACCAGACCACCTTATCTGCCTCCTGAAAAATCTGTATGAAGGTCAAGAAACAACAGTTAGAACTGGACATGGAACAACAGACTGGTTCCAAATTTGGAAAGGGCTATGTCAAGGTTTTATATTGTTAACCAGGTTATTTAACTTATATGCAGAGTACCTCATGCAAAATGCTGGGCTGGATGAAGCACAAGCTGAAATCAAGATTTCTGGGAGAAATATCAATAATCTCAGATATGCAGATGATATAACCCTTATGGCAGAAAGTGCAGAAGAACTAAAGAGCCTTTTGATGAAAGGAAAAGTGGAGAGTGAAAATGTTGGCTTAAAACTCAACATTCAAAAAATGAAGAACATGGCATCCGGTGCCCTTACTTCAAGGCAAATAGATGGGGAAACAATGGAAACAGTGACAGACTTCATTTTGGGTGACTCCAAAATCTCTGTGGATAGTGACTGCAGCCATGATATTAAAAGATGCTTGCTCCTTGGAAGAAAAGCTATGACCAACCTAGACAGCATATTAAAAAGCAGAGACATTACTTTGCCAACAAAGGTCCATCTAGTCAAAGCTATGGTTTTTCCACTAGTCATATATGGATGTGGGTGTTGGAAGATAAAGAAAGCTGAGTGCCAAAGAATTGATGTTTTTGAACTGTGGTGTTGGAGAAGACTCTTGAGAGTCCTTTGGACTGTAAGGAGATCAAACCAGTCAATTCTCAACACAATTGGTCCTGAATATTCATTGAAAGGACTGATGCTGAAGCTGAAACTCCAATACTTTGGCTACCAGATGTGAAGAAATGACTCACTGGAAAAGACCCTGATTCTGGGGAAGATTGAAGGCATGAGGAGAAGGGGACGACAGAGGATGAGAAGGATGGATGGCATCACCGACTTGATCGACATGAGTTTGAGGAAGCTCTGGCGATGGACAGGGAAGCCTGGTATGCTACAGTCCATGGGGTCACAAAGAGTCAGACAAGACTGATCAACTGAACTCAACTGAAC
>NW_011494772.1:2407715-2465612 GCF_000754665.1 Bison bison bison | reverse complement strand
GATATAAATCTTTGTGAATATTTGAAACATTTTCTATGCTACCCATGTGATCATTAATTATGTGATACCTAGGATTTTTTTTCACACTTGCTTTAAAACATTTATCCTATTATTATTTCACTTCTCCAATAATTTCTAATTCAACATGATGATGTGATAGGGTAAAGTTATTTAAATTTTCTTAATTTTTTTTTCTTATAGTAAATAAATGTTTGAAATAATATCATATTACTGGTAAACATTATATTTACTTATGTGAGTGATAATTAATCTATTGTATTAGATGTCTAGAGAAAACTGGAAGCATACTTTTGTGTATGTTAGAACGTAAGGATAAATATTGGGTCTATTCTGAACTTCCTTTCATCCTCTTAAGTATTTAACATGATTCTGACAATATGATAGCCCTAAATAACTTTACTTCTGGGGTTCCCTGGTGGCTCAGAGGATAAAGCATCTGCCTGCAATGCAGGAGACCTGGGTTCGATCCCAGGTTTGGGAAGATCCCCTGGAGAAGGAAATGGCAACCCACCCCAGTATTCTTGCCTGGAGAATCCCATAGACAGAGGAGCCTGGCAGGCTACAGTCCACGGGGTCACAAAGAGTTGGACACGACTGAGCGACTTCACTTTCTTTCTTTCTTTCTTTCTTTCTTTCTTTCCTTCTGGTCCTCATAATATATTTTAATCAATTTGTAAGCTCTTCTGAAACACAGAAATGTGTTTTAAGTATAGGACTTTATTATATGTACAGTTTTCTATTCAAGTTTCAAAACAACGTGTAATGCTGCTGCTGCTGCTAAGTCGCTTCAGTTGTGTCTGACGCTGTGTGACCCCATAGACGGCAGCCCACCAGGCTCCCGTCCCTGGGATTCTCCAGGCAAGAACACTGGAGTGGGTTGCCATTTCCTTCTCCAATGCATGAAAGTGGAAAGTGAAAGTGAAGTCGCTCAGTCGTCTGACTCTTTGCGACCCCATGGACTGTAGCCTACCAGGCTCCTTTGTCCATGGGATTTTCCAGGCAAGAGTTCTGGAGTGGGTTGCCATTGCCTTCTGTCAGTGTGTAACAGAGGTTTACATTTTGGCGGTTTTTCCACCGTGAGAAGCATTAAGACATCTACCCTCTAATTCCTAAAACCTATAACTGCTATATTACATGGAAAATGGAAAGTTAGGTAGTAGCATAAGGAATTAAGGTTGATATCCAGCTGATCTTAAAACAAGGAGACTGTCCTAGGTTACCTGGAAATCTGGTTATCTGGTAAATCCAGTATACTCAACAAGGATCCTTAACTGTGGGGCAAAGCAGAAGGTAAATGTCACAGTGATGAGATAAAAACTCAAAAGCTATTGTTGAATTTGAAGATGAAATATGGGTTTGTGGGCAGACTCTAAAAATGGAAAAGGCATGACAACTGATCCTTCAAAAAGGAATACAATCCTACTGATAAAGCTTGATTTCAGCCCAAGAAAAGCCACATTGCATTTCAATTTAAAGAAGTATAAGTTAGTAAACTTGTGTTGTTTTAGGCCACTAAGTGCTTGGTAATTTTTCACAGCAAGAATAGAAAACTAACACATCATCATTTCACGTAGAGCATAAAGGAATTCTAGTATCTTCCACAGCTGGCACTGTGCAGTATGCTCATCTCAGTAAGCTCCTGAATGTCCTTCCTAGTTTTTCCCTGGATAATTATTTTCATAAGTCTAGTAGAAATTGCTCAATTCTTCTCCTAATATCAGCTAAGCTAAGGCTTAATGAGTATATTGTTCCATTCTGTCCTTAGATAAAGCCTGAAAAATATTATAACTCTGTTTTAAAGAAAGAAGAATGAAAAAAAAAAAAAAAAGGAAGAATGTATGTTACTTGGTGCTTTCTCTAAAGTAGGAAATCTTAATCTTTCCTTTCATATCAGTGCTTTTCTTTTGGATGGTCCAAAGAATTAAATGTGCAACACACTCATATTCAGTCCTCAGCCTTGGGGGCTGCTGTTCCCTCATCAAACAGCTCATCCATCTATTGACAGATTTATTAGGGCTATTCTAAAATTTAAGCCTTTTAGATTTCCCGTCTCCAAATAGAATTTGAATCGGATCCTGCAGGCACTCACCTGACCTCCCCTTGAACCGTGATCAGGGCCTTCTTTCTAATTCTGCATTTGACTCCCTGAGTATGCATACTAATAACTATAGCTTTACCTCTGACAAGGTTTAGTCGGTTCTCTGCTTCATTTGTCTTTTGGTTCTTAAGATCTATTGTATTCCTTGTTTATGCTTTTCTTAGTTAAATATTAAGGTAAATCATCTTTTACACAGTCTCTCCTAGAAGACACTTGGTAGGACTCTCAAATCTCCTACTCCATGAGGTTCATCACTATTTTCCAGAATTTTAAAAAAAAAAAGGGGGGGTTTAGTGAAGATTTAACCAGAAGTCTTAAATTACCATTCAGAATATTTAGAGAAGTACCCACTTTCAATAACCAAACTCTAAGGGATACAGTCAGGCTATGGTTTTTCCAGTGGTCATCTATGGATGTGAGAGTTGGACTGTGAAGAAAACTGAGCACCGAAGAATTGATGCTTTTGAACTGTAGTGTTGGAGAAGACTTTTTTTTTTTTTTTTTCACTTTACAATAGTGAGAGTCCCTTGGACTGCAAGGACGTCCAACCAGTCCATTCTAAAGGAGATCAGCCCTGGGTGTTCTTTGGAAGGAATGATGCTAAAGCTGAAACTCCAGTACTTTGGCCACCTCATGAAAAGAGTTGACTCATTGGAAAAGACTCTGATGCTGGGAGGGATTGGGGGCAGGAGAAGAAGGGGACGACAGAGGATGAGATGGCTGGATGGCATAGTGAACTCCGGGAGTTGGTGATTGACAGGGAGGCCTGGCGTGCTGCGATTCATGGGGTCGCAAAGAGTCGCACACAACTGAGCGACTCAACTGAACTGAACTGAAGGGATACAGTGGGAATTCAATTGCTATCCATTTTAGGGATCCATTAAAAAATTTAGGCACATTTTTATAAAGTGAAATTAAAAATTCACTAATAAAATTTAAAATTCTATTGTGGAGTTTGGTGTTGGATTTCTTACAGTAAATTGTAGATATCCATTCTCTGAAAGTGCATTTACACATTTTATTTAATGCACCAAAATTCAGTGTGAGCTACTGAGGTCACACAGAAGAGAGAGGAAACTGGTATTCTTCCTCTCAATGTGTATGAAATAGTAATGAAATATGGCTACATTGCTGGTGGCCAATTTGATAACTATTCTTCACTGCTTTCTTGTTGCCTGAGCTTCCCCATGATGATGGAGATTGAAATTCCCAGTTACTTGCCTTCCTAGTCTCTTTTTGCAACAAAGTCATAGGATTGGGTATAATCAATGGGATTTTAGGAAAGCTGTGTTGAAGGTATCTCAGAAATATATATATAAGATACATTATATATATATATATATGTATACACACACACACTCATATTGTATATATATGTTTCTATAATAAAAAAGATTTAGGAGATTTATTCCCTCTCATTCTTCACAAGTATGTTGACAGATAAGGACATGATGACCAGAGCTGCTGCAGTCATTTGTGTCTATGAGGGAATGTCAGGAGACTAGGTAAGCAAATTCTTGGCTCTTGGTTTCCTCTCTCTCAATACCACTCCTTTCAGCACTTTGTGGGTGCTATGCACTGAGTTTATGTGTCCTCTCCCCAACAACAAAGTTCATATGTTGAAATCCTCATCCCCTAAAGTGATGGTTCTAGGCTATGAGACCTTTAGGAGATGATGAGGTAGAACCCCCATGAATGGGATTAAAGCCCTTATAAAAGAGGCTCCAGAATATCAGAAAGAGAAGACGATAGTCTACAAATGGGGAAGTGGGCTCTCACCAGCCACCAAATTAGCTGGAATCTTGATCTTGTGCCAACTAACATCCAGAATTGTGAGAAATAAATTTCCATTGTTTATAAGCCACCCAGTCTATGGTATTCTGTTATAGCAGCTTAAATAGTCTAAAACAGAGGGTGATTGATTTTTTTCTTATTTTTGTCTATATATGTATACATTTATTATATATGTATATATTTTTTATAATGTGGTGAGATTAAATACTACCTATCAGTCCTTGGTCTATGACTTGATTTTTCTGTTAATAATACATCCTCGAGATCTGTCCATCAATATGTACACACACATATACTTTTTAAACTGCTACATAATATTTCAAAATAGCTTTGTATAAATATATATATGCAACAAACTATCTTATTGGTATAGGTGAGAGTTCTTTTTCAATCACGATTGTTCTTAAAGACTCTTCACATTTTCACATTTCAGATATATATCCCAGAGAGGTTTTCAAATTGATATAATATATATATATACTGATACAAACACACACCCATGCATACATCCACACACATATATACACAAATGCATCCAGATATACATGAATATCATAAACTAGTTTGTCCCAAGTCCTATTTGTCTATATTTAGTCTGGTGTCAGTACCATGAACTGTAGCTTTATGAAATGTTTCTGAGGGAGTAAGTTCCATAAATAATATCAAAAGCATGAAAAAAAGTCAGAGATTACACACATTACATAATGTAACATTCTTACATCTGTGTTTGATAGCCTTCAGGACTTTGGATACTTAACAGTTTCATTTCTGGAAGAGTTAATATAGATTTATCCAATTCATAAGATAGAAGTAGCACAATAGCCAAGGGTGCCTGGTTCACTTTCCCTTAATTTGAAGATGTTAAAGGCAATGAAGATATACTTTAATAATGCATCACAGGGATATTTTAAAAGAATAGTATATCATTTGATAATGCTAAAAATACCTCACAATTTTGTCTATATGAAAAAATTAGGGTATATTATAATTGCTATGTGCTCAGTCCCTCAGTCATGTCCAACTCTTCGTGACTGCATGGAATGCAGCCTGCCATGGAATTTTCCAGGTAAGAATTCTGGAATGGGTTGCCTCGTCCTCCTCCAAGGGATCTTCCCGATATGGATCAAATCTGTGTTTGTCTCTTGTGTCTCTTGCATTGGCAAATGGATTATTTACTGCTGTGCCACCTGGGAAGCCCCATATGCTGACTGACACTACAAAAAGGCATGACCCAAATCAAGTTGTGTTAGCTGTGCTCAACCCAGGCAGTTACCCTCATGCTTCTAATATATTCACTGTTGGGCAACTGCAACCCAAAATGTACGTTACTGACCCTGGCACATCAGTGATAGTAAGACCGTACACTGCATTAACAAATCCTATCTGACAGCTTTATAGGATCTCTCCTTTAAAACTGCTAACCTTCCAAACGATATTGTCCCCTTTCCCTGCCACTTGGTGAAAGGTTATCATTTTTTTTTTAGAAACCGTTGTCCCAGTGCTTAAAAATAATGCCTTTTTACTTATTGAATGCCTAAAACTTATTAATAATGTTTAATTTTAGAATTGTATGTAAATGCCATGTAAGGTTTTATTTTTTGTAATCTCTTTAATCAGGAACAAGGGAATTAGCCAGCTGTTTGGAACTCATGTTAAGATGTAATTAAACATCTGACTGAATTTCTGTGCATATCAAATAGGAAAGGCTAGTGTTTATACACAAGACATACCATGCTCATTAGAATCTAAAAAAAAAAAAAGGCCCTACCTACCAGAGGACAATGGTGGAGTGTTGGTGAGGGTTTTCATCCAATATTTTGTCTGTGATAATTTTTCTCAAAAAAAAAAAAAAGTCCTATAATTTGGCAGAGTTTAACATACTATGTCAATCACAGTAACCAATTTTTTTTATCGATTAAAACATCTTAACAGCTGACTCCCAATGTATTTTCTATTGAATCTTTTCAAAGAAATATTTCATGTTTTACAAGTTTTAAAATATTGAATTATTAGATATTATGGAGACATTCTTCAACACCTCTTTCATTTTAGAATAAATAGAAAAATCGAAAAATTTTGGAAAAAATACTAAATTAACATTTGTATTAGTTGTTTTAGGGAAGATATATGGTGTGTTATCATTTTAGACATGTTGAATATGCTGTGACCAGAATAATTAAGGGATAATATAATTTTAGGACTTTTGCTAAAGAACCACACTGCAATATTACCTGGATTTTAAAGTATATGTTTTAATAGATAAATACAAAAAAATGAAAATAAAGTATGCATTTTAATTCTTTATGATAATAATACTAATACTTTGCCTAATTGATACCATGCTTGGACAAGTAAAGGCTGTTTACTTAAATCATTTAAAGTTTGGAAAAGAATAAAAATGTTACTTCTTTGAGCTCTATATTAAGATTTGCATAGTACATCAGACTATTAATCTTTTTAGTTTAATATTACATATGGGAAAATTTTTCATGCTTAGGAAGAAGATAAATTCTACAAAACCGATATACCTAATTGTGCAGTGAAATTTTGTTTCCTGGACTTCTTCAGAGTAAAAACTGTCTACTCAGCATTATATTTGATTTTATGACATAGGCTATTGCCCAAAGGAATTCTACAAAAATCTAAAGGCTAATTTTACATGTGGCATCAACTTGGATTTAAATGTGGGCTTTGAAACTTATAATAATTCTTTCCCTAATATGATTACTTTTCATAATTCCTTAGAGGTTACTGTAATTCTAGTTACATGAGCCAACACTGTTTGATCAATTGCAGTGATGACTTATTTCAGAGAATTGAAATTTAGCACATGGTACCAAAGATTTTCAGAGTCTACTCTTACAACAGTTGATAAAACTATAATAACACAGCAGTTCAAAAAGTTGCTATCTTGTATTTGTATTATAAAATATAATGGAAAGGAGAGTTTAAGAGTACTCAGTAATATTTTCATAATTTTTGATTTAGCTTATAAGCTCAGAACTAAAGAGCTACATATTGACCATAAATTGTACATTGACTATGAATTAAAAAATGTGTCTAATAATAATGCAATGCAGGCTCAGTTGATAAAATAGACATTGGTTAAATTATTTTATTTTTACATGTTACATTTAAAGCATCCTAAAGGTGAAGGTTTTCCAGGATTTTTGATGTTCTCAAACCTCTTTAATTGTGTAAATGTATCCAAGTTTTTACTTTTCAGCTCTAGGCCCAATATAGAGTATAAATACACACTAGCATGACTTTTTAGAATGCCTACTTCTTCTAGTTCTTCAACAATAAGATCAAGTGAGTTTCTGTATCCAACTAGACTGTCTTGATCTTAACCAGATTGACAAGGGGAGGAAGAGGTTCAACAATGAGAAATTCACTCCTGATTGATTATATTCTAGTGAATACTGTGGTCATTCTGCATTTTAAATTCTGCCAATATTGATGAGATACACCTGATGTAGATTACGTTGGTTCCAGCTCACATTCTGCCTACATGAATCTGGGCTTGGGAGTGAGGCATAGATGAGCTTTCAGGAGGTCTGGTATGACCCTGCTCATTCAGGAATATCATTAGCAAAAATGTGTTGATGTGACTATTCCATTAATGCACTTCTGTACCTTTTTTATCTGTAAATGTCAAATGAGATATTCTTATCTGCTTTGTCTCTCAGCCTGGGCCTACTACTTGACATGTGTCACTATAGTAATTGAGAACCAACTAAATATGGACAGGGCTAAACCTGGTGACTCAGACTATAAAGAATCTGCCTGCAATGTGGGAGACCTGGGTTTGATTCCCTGGGCCGGGTAGATCCCATGGAGAATGGAATGGCAACCCACTCCAGTATTCTTGCGTGGAGAATTCCCATGGACAGAGGAGACTAGCAGGCTACAGTCCATGGATTACAAAGAGTCAGAAATGACTGAGTGACTAACACAGCACTAATATGGACAATAGCTAAATCCAGTTTTCTGGTGCCCTTGAGTGTGTGTATGTGAGTGTGTGTGTGTGTATCTGTACTTAATATTAAAATTTCAAAAAGTTTAAAGGACTGTGTAATAAGCCCTCATGGATCCATTCCTCAATATCAACAATTATCACCTCAAATCCCACATACCATTCCACTCCATCCCCCACTAAGAAATACTCATGCTCAAGTCATAATAATCCACTTTCTGATAAACACATGCATTTCAGACATTTCTTATACTAATTTCTGTCTAAAATACTTTTACTATTTAAGGTCTTTATTTCCAGCTCAGGAGATTTCTTTACTGTCTAGTTTCACTTTTATCTTCTTTGAGAAGTATGACCTGAAAACCAAACATGTTCTTTAATATGCCCCCTCAGCATTTTGAAGTTGTTCACTAAGTTTTAAGTTACAGTTTTTATGTGCCTGGTGGCTCAGATGGTAAAGAATTTCCCTGCAGTGTAGGAGGGCCGGATTTGATCCTTGGGTTGGGAAAAGCCCCTGGAGAAGGGATACTCTCCAGTATTCCCTGGCTAGGAAAGATTCCCTGGAGAAGGGATACCCATTTCAGTATTCTTGCCTGGAGAATTCTATGAACAGAGGAGCCTGGAGGGCTCCAGTCATGGGGTTGCAAAGAGTTGGACTTAACTGAGCTACTAACACACACACTATGCTTTTACTAGGTAGTGCTTATTGAAGGCCATGGGGATTATCCTGTCAATGTTTTAACTCTCAGTGTATATAACACTCAGGATTCAAAAGTGTTTGAATTAATTATTATCACAAATATTTAATATTACCACAAATCTTTAATAATATAGTATTTATTAAATTTTGTGTAACAATGTACATGAAACTCTCTACTATATTTCTCTTTTATTTATTTTTTACATTTCTCTTTTAGATGTAATGAATGAAATATACTTGTATTTGAGTAAATTTCTTGTGAATAATTCTTCATCTTAATATCTTGGCTAAAATAAAATGATAAAGCAGTATCAACTTCTTACTGCTTATAAAAATGCATAGGTAATCATATGCATACTGGCTTCACTTTAATCAAAGTTTATGTTTGAAACTGTACTAAGTCTAAAAATGGCATCAGCAATACTGGTTACAAATTCCAATGATCTAACTCCACATACATTCACCCACATTTCACTACCTGGTTCATAGAGTTATTGAACCACTCCTTGTAATTTAAGTGAAGTGACAGGTCAATTCAAGCAACTGAATTGACCTTGTGTCTGCTACTTGATTTTGATTGAAATTACCCACAACAATGTTTCAAACATGCTTCCTCCCCTTACCCAGTGGTGTCTCTGACACAGAGCTGGGTGGACATTTAGAGGGTTTTGGGGGAATGTGTGTTTAAAAATAGGGGTAATGTGATTTCACGGCTTCAAGAGAGATATAGTATTCATTTTAAGAAACTGAAATGGCTGCAGTCATATACATGCAAATATAATGTTTTCCTTCATAATGTATCATAGCAAATTTTAAAAGTTGAGATTAAAAAGCTGCAAAAGATTTTGCTAAAAATCTTATCCACTTTCTTTTGCCTCCTCCCAATTTAGCTGTGCATTGTCTAGAGGAAATATATCTCTATATGTAACTTCTATAACTACCTATAATATATGTACTTATTAATTTACATATTATTTTAAAATATATACGATTTTCTAATTAAAAAATAATTAAGGATGATGATTTTTAGTGGTTGGTTTCCTAAATTACATTTTACTCTAATAGAATTACTAAGCACATTAATCAATGAGGTCATCAACTCTGATTTTATAGGGTTTGCTCTTCAGTTACATTAGATCATTCACTGGTGAAGAATAATATTTTTTCACAGCCATTGGGCTAAACCTGAAAATATAATGATCTTTCATCTCTAAAGGATTGTCAGTAGCAATTAATGAGATTTATTATTAAAGTGTCTCAAATCACAGATTCTAATTTTCTGCTTCAGTGTATGAGTCTGTACTATTATATTTGCCCACAAATTTACATAATTTAAAAATTTAAGACATCCCCAAACTTAAAGTATTTATCGTCTGTCATCGCAAGTGCACTGTCACATATTTCTCATTGCTTCTCCAGGTTACAAAATTGTCCCAAAACAATTCTCACTGTAACTTTCTGAATAAAGCTATTTACCAGAAATGCATTAAAAAGAAAACTTGACTTTTTTTCAAGGTAAATTTAGCTAATTAGAATGAAAAGAAATTCTTTCAAGGGTCATCCACATCTATACATAATATATATTCAGAGGCTTGCAGTGGATCCACATTTTAAAATAAATAAAATTACTACTAATAATGCAATATTTTGCTTATAAAATTAAAATACCTGCTACTCAATTAAATGGCATGTCTCATTTAATCCTCATGAAAACTCTATTATTTGCATTTAATGGATGCGGTAACTGAGATTTAAAGCCTCTGAGTTCTCAATCACTCAGCTAGTAAGCTGATGAGCCAAGACTCAGACATTGGTCTAATTTCATAGTTTATTTTTTCCCCATTGTTTTATTTTTCAGTAGCCAGGAAGGTATAGAAGTGGCATTTCAGATAGTTCTATGTGCCAAGTGATCAGCCTATAATTTAAAAAATATATTAAAAAGTATTAGCTAAATAAGATACATTTAAACATAATGATCTTTCACAGGGATATGTCACATAATAGAGTATGACAATTCATAAATATCCACGAGAAAGATGTAAAAATGAAATTCAAAAATTTTGATATTTATTTGATTAAAATGCCAACCTCTGTGTGTATTTATTTCATACAATGAATCGCATATTTCAGATTTAGCTTAGAAAACATTTGTTCATTACACAGGCGGGAGGGAGAGAAGCTATTCATTAGCTATCATTTTCCCCAAGCAATTATAAACTGGAGAACATGCTTAGAGTCACTTTGGGGAATATTTTTCTAAGGGAAAGTATATGTATACATAATGGCTATAGCAATCCTAAAGGGTGAGAGTCTCCAGATTTACTTTTTTCAAGGCTTTAAGTTTAGCCTTAGGAACTGTCATTTCTCTTGTTCTGCATAAAATATGGCATTAAATCAGGCATAGTGTTCCTTTCAAGTTGATTTGTGTTCCCTGACACAGGGGCATCAAATTACTGTGAGGTACCCTCTGCTCTTGATTGCCTGGGAGAATAAAATTGGTAAAGAGATAGTGCATAACTGGAAAACCCAATTGAAAGAAAGCGTGAAGCAAAATCATTGATTTGACCTGTTAAATGGATTATTCAAGCTGCATATAAAATTTTCTCATATTTTAAAGTTGTCACTAAATTGATTTATGATTAATGCTGGGTGAATAGTTCAGAATAATAAATCTGGACTTAATCCATACAAAAGCATACATATATATTTTGTCCCCCAACAGAAGCAAGGCCTTTTTATTAGCAGTGTTCAACTCTGACTTCTGAAATCCTTCACTCTAAGCAACTCATGATTCAAAGAAGGAACTCATCTAGTTCTCATTCTATTGCAGTGGAGTCCCCATGAGGTTTTCTAAATCCATTTGTAGAAATAGTCTCTAGGATTCAGCATAATCATGTGTATGTAAATGTGGTGGTGGATTTTACAGTTTCATTCCAGAGTTCTTTCGTATATTTATTGTCTTTCCTTCTAAGCTTGATGAAAGCAGAAATAAGCATAAATATCTAGAATAAAAGAAAAAATGATTCCAGGATGCATGGAAATTACACACTATAAGGAGACCCTGTGGTACACACTGCATTGAAGAATATTTAATATAGTACAATGTAGTATTCCGTTGGGTTTTCATTACCCAACTGAAGACTGAAGAACATAAGTAGTATTAGTAATTCAAATAAATAAAAAATTCACATTTATAATATATAAAAGTTTCTTTTACCCCCTTTAACCTACTTAAAGGTGCTGGAGAAGCACATGGCAACCCACTCCAGTATTTTTGCCTGGAGAATCCCATGGACAGAGGAGCCTGGTGGGCTACAGTGCACGGTGTCACAAAGATTCAGACACGACTGAAGTGACTTAGCACAGCATAGCAAAAAGGTTACTTTGAAGAAGTATAAAGAAAAATTTTATCATATTCTCTCAGAAAGTATGATAAATAATGTTTTCTTTGTGAGAAGAATATTTTATGTCTCATTTTAAGGTTTTAATCTATAACTTATTTTTCCTTTTTATGGTTTTAGTCAACTAGATTATTTCAGTATTCATGAAATTTCAGTATTTATATTAATAATTTGAATACTCAATCCACAGTTTATACTAAATAAAATTTAAGCCAATTTTAACCTACCTATTTAGATTACTTTGCTTTCAAAGTTGACTTGAAATTAATAAATTAGGTAAAATGTTTAATAGAAAGTATTTCACGTGTAAACAGCATTGCAAATATTAATACAAGTGCAGAGATGGGTATGTTCACAAATCTTAATATCTATTGTGGGAAACTTTTGAAATGCAATACATTGCTTATGTTGGGTAGAAATTATACATTGTATCCTTCCTACATTTTCAATATATTTTTCCAAAAAGGTAAACAACATATTTTCAAGTTGCAGAAATATTAATCTAAAAAAATACATATATTGAATATTGCAAATTGTATTTTCTTGCCCAAAAAATTTGCATCTAAATACTCCTTCTTGTCAGGGTACAGAATAAAGAATAAGGTAGGAGTTATGAGCTAATTACTTAGCCTTGGACTTTGTATTGTTAATTAGCACGAACCTCAAATTTCTATCTCTAAAATGACATGATATCTGTCCAATTTGCCTAATAATAGGCTTTTTCTGAAACACAAAGGAAACTCAAAGAAATGGTAAAATACAGGTTATACTGTTTTCTTATCTCTAAAAAGCTATTTGGTGATGGTAGAAACTGATATTTAATATAATATATTCCTAACTTACATAGATACCTAAATATTAGCATCTCTCTAGAAATTGATTCACAAAGCAAATGTTACTCAATGAGCAGCATGTGAGCAGAAACAAAACAAACTGCAGAGCTCCAAGAAACCTGCTAATGGTCACTGAATGAACCATTGCAGAGAATGGAATGATAACTGAAAAACAGTGATGGATAAGGAGAAGTATGCATCAAATACAGTCCTGAAAATCATATACATGTATTCTTCCAATCTGTAGTCTTCTCAATCACTAAAGCAGTCTGCATGGGAATGCTATTTTCTATTTCCTCATAAACAGATGGGATGCACAGATTATACAGTAAGATGTCATCTACCCCTTCCCTTGTTAGAATTTTTCTTCCAAGTCTTTATATTATGTAAATTTAACCTATTTTCATGAATATATAGTATTTGTGCTACACGAAATGTGTGTATTTTGTCTGGTTCTTGAATACACCAGTGATGCCCTAGTTTTGAGGGGATCAAGAAAGGAGAAAAAGAAGTGGAGGAAGATTCTGAATTACAGATTCCAAGAATGAGGTAATGATGGGTAAATCATCTGAACAAGTCCAATCGGTAGTTAGAAATAATATTTTGGACTTGATATAAGAAAACTAACCAGGATTAATCCATTTAACAAATAATTCTACCTAACTATGGGAATTACATTCAATTATCATTTTTTTCACAGTACACCTGGATTTTTAAATAACTACATTTTCTTATTATTAATCAAAACAACACAGAGGTATCAACTATTGTTTATTGTTTTTATTTTCTTAATAAATAGAGCAATAGTTCTACTTTCTCATATTTCCCTGGGATTGATTACTAAGGAACAGAACAATCTACTTTGTGAATGACATGTTTGATTTAAGAAGACTTATGGAATAATGCTACATTTATAAAAGTGTTCATTTTTTTATTCTTGCAATTTTTATAACTTTTTCACTCATTTTCTATATAAATTAAGAACTAAGCAATGATTGAGATCATTTAGCAAGCATGGAATGACAATTTTTGATGAAAAGCCTGAAACACTTTTCCAGCAAGCATTTGAGCACTAATCAGAGTAATAATAATAACAACAATAATAAGTGCTATTGAACTTTTAATGAAAATCCAGAGATTTAATCATAGATTGGCTTGTGTCTCAGTCTACACTCTCCATTTGCTGAGACTCATTAGAGTTCATGAAAGTCATTAAGCCAGAAACTTATCATGGAGAATCTACTCATTGCCTTCTTTGCTACTAATAATAAAATACCAGTGGCTTTAATATGGTTTTGAAGACCCTTGTCTTAGTTGCTTGGGCTGCTCTAACAAAATACCATAGGCTGGTGGCTTAACAGAAATGTATTTCTCACAGTTCTGGAGGCTGGAAATCTGAAATCAGGGTGCCAGCATAGCTGAATTCTGGTGAGAACACGCATCCTGACTTGTGGATGTTAGCTTTCTCTCTAGGTCCTCATATAGTGTCCTCTTTTGTGTATTTCTCTTCCTATGAGTCCACTAATCCCATTATGAGGGCCCCACCTTCTTGACCCCATCTAAATTGAATTATGTCCTAAGGACATAATCTTTAAATACCACCTTATTGGCAGTTAGGGCTTCAAAAATGAATTTTCATGGACATAATTCTGTCTATAGCAGACATACAGGATTCAGGTCCCAAAAATATCATGATGAATTACTGTCAATTTTGCTTAGTAGAGTCCAGCCTCTTTGGCTTGTTTTGGTTCCAGGAGCACAAGTTTGCTCTTTCCTGTCTTGGTGCCTTTCTATGTGTACTTCATTGCCTAGAACACTTCCTCTGGGCCTGTGCTTGCTTGCTCCTTCTTCATTTGGTTCTCTACTAAGACAGCCTCCTCTGCCAGACTTGCTGACCCCTAACCTCCTCCAGCCTCTCTCATATCACATTGTCCTGCTTTGGTTTCCTTACAGCAGTTGTAAATACCTGGAACTGACTACCTTGCATTCTGTCTTTCAGATTTTTTGTCTATTTCTCTCATAGATGTGGTTCAGCTGGTAAAGAATCTGGCTTCAATGGGGAAGACCTGGGTTTGATCCTTGGGTTGGGAATATCCCCTGGAAAAGGGAAAGGCTACCCACTCCAGTATTCTGGCCTGGAGAATTCCATGGGCTGTATAGTCCATGGGGTCGCAAAGAGTCGGACACGACTGAGCGACTTTCACTTTCGCATAGATGTAAATTTCATGACAGCAACCTACTCTATTGCCTTGTCCTTTGTTCTTTTTCCCAGTGCTTGGTATATAGTAATCACTCCATAAATGTTTACTGGACTAGTTAATAAATAAATGTTATGAATTATAAACAATAACAACAACAGAATTCTGGACCTTAGTACTGGAAATTGGATCTAGACATAAAAGTGATATCTCTTCCACATCCTCTCAAAAAATTAAGTAATGAAGCAACACTTCTATCCTCTCAGCCACAGCAAGCTTGGCATTTGCAAAGTACAAAAAGCAACAAACTTACATCCAGTGTCACGTGACAGTTTATTTACTGTGCAAAAGGGAATGAATTCTCTTATTGGTAGACACTTTTTTATCAATGTAGTTTAATTGGAGGATAGTTGCTTTAGAATATTATGTTAGTTTTTGCTGTACGTCAACATGAATCAGCCACAGGTATCCATGTGTCCTCTCCCTCCCTCCCACCTCCTATCCCATTCCCTCCCACCCCAGGTTGTCACAGAACACCAAGTTTGAGCTTCCTGCATCATACAGCAAATTCCCACTTGCTATCTGTTGTCAATATGGTAATGTATATGCTTCCATGCTACTGTCTCAATTTGTCCCACTCTCTCCTTCCACCACTGTTGTATGCTCAGTTACTCAGTCATGTCCGACTCTTTGGAACTCTATGGACTGTAGCCTGCCAGGCTCTTCTCTCCATGGGATTTCCTAGGCAAGAATACTGGAGTGAGCTGCCGTTTCCTTCTTCAGGTCCACTATTGTATATTAATACATATGTATGGAATCTCAAAAGATGATACTGATGAACCAATATGCAGAGCAGCGATGGAGACACAGACATAGGGAACAGACTTGTAGCAGATAAACTAATCAGCCCACCAGGTTCTCCTGCCCCTGGGATTCTCCAGGCAAGAACACTGGAGTGGGTTGCCATTTCCTTCTCCAATGCATGAAAGTGAAAAAGTGAAAGTGAAGTCGCTCAGTCGTGTCTGACTCTTAGCGACCCCATGGACTGCAGCCTACCAGGCTTCTCCATCCATGGGATTTTCCAGGCAAGAGTACTACACCTGAGAATAAAAGACTGAACAATAGAGAGAAATTTAAACCTTTAGTTTGGGCGAGAGGAGATGGGGTCCCTGTACCTCCACATGGTCACTCTTGCTGCCCTTGGCAGAAGACATCACATGACACCAAGGAGAGATTATGGTCTCCTCTCAAACAGGACTGATTTCAGTCTTAGCTCAGCCACTTACTGTATCACTTAATCTTCCTGAACAAACATCTTCCACCTGTGAAGTGGAGATTTTATCTTGGGAGGCTATCTTCATGAATTTTAATCTCAACAGTTTGTAGCGTTGAATAAGTGATTATGATTTTTTAACAATATTTAGTCAATGATGAATAAAGAGTAGGGGGATAGGCATATTCCACATGATTACAGAACTTGGGATGGTAGGTTTTTGTAGCTTCCACAGATGTGAAAATGATGTCATTTATGATTTTATTTCTTTACTTTCATAAATGATCTGAATTCACTAAACCCAAGCAGAGTCTGTCATAAGGCCTGCATAGGGGGTTGCATGGCCTTCCCATGTGGTGCAATGGTAAAGAATCTACTGCCAATGCAGGAGACACAAGAGACACGGGTTTGATCCCTCAGTTGGGAAAATCCCCTGGAGAAGGAAATGGCAACCCACTCCAGTATTCTTGCCTGGAAAATCCCATGAAGAGGAGCTTGGTGGACAGTCCATTGGGTAACAAAGAATCAGACATGACAGCAACTGAGGACACAGGGGTTTTCATAGATGGCTTGGCCAAGTTAAGAATTAAGCATATGATAGAACCATTACTAGGATTATATACAGTGAAAGAACTGGTCTTCCAATAGGAAGAAAATAAGACTTGGAAAGTAAAAAAGAAAAAAAAAGTCTTCATTTCTGATCAAATGAATATTAGAACATAATTTGTAAGAGTCAAAATTGGATAAGTATTTAAGAAGTTTGCATTATTTCATGACCAGGCATCCTACTGCTGCACAGGGCACATTCCGCTTTTCTCAGGAAGAGAAAGATGACTGAAATTCTTACTGATAATGGGAAATTCGTCTTTGAAAGCAAGTTCCAGGGCAATCATTACTGGATGTGTCCACTCAGCATTATGCTCAGGCTGTCGACAGCAGATCACTGTAACAGGTTATTTAATGATGGCCTCGAGGCAGTGAACAGGTTATGACCAGAATGCTCCCTTTATAACAATTATGCTTAGAAATACTTATCAAGAGTAATTAAAATAGAAAAGTGCTTATTCTTGAAGTGAAATAACTGAACTCTGAACTAACTGTAATCTTGATAAGATTTTATTATGCATTATATACTGGCATGGGTTGCCATGCCCTCCTCCAGGGGATCTTCCCAAGCCAGGGATTGAACCCAGGTCTCCTGCATTGCATGTGGATTCTTTATTTTACCATCTGAGACACCAGGGAAGCCAAATAGGATATGTTAAGATTTTACTTTAATATACTAAGATTATTTTAATATACTAAAATTTTATTATGCACTGTAGAATATACTTGATTGGGATTAAACGAAAGCTGTTTAGTTTAGAATTTAAAGTAAGAAACCCAAGCAGTTCATTATGGCAGTTGCTAACACAGGTTTAAAAGGTAGTGAATGATCAGTGATGATGGTTTTTGACCTAGATTTTGGAGCACTCTGCAGGGTATTTTTTTATATAAAATGGAGGAAAATGAGAAGTAAGTTTATCAAGCATTGATGAAAGTCCTTCCATATTTTCTCACATTTCATTTCTTCTAATTCTGATGTAGTTATTTTTAATTCTACCTTGCAAATGATGAAAGTGAGGTTACAAAATTTTAGAAAATTTCCAAGTGTGTGTGTGTGTGTGTGTGTGCATGTGTGTGTGCATGTGTATTCTTGATGGTAGGGCCCAAGGAAATGAGAAATTTGTCTTTTTAATCTCATTCTTGAATTAATGCTTTATAATGAAAATAGCATATGCCATAGTGTCTTCTCAGGTATCTGTACAGTTGTTTTAACACGGTTGAAGTTCAACAAGGAGGACTAGTATCTAAATCTCAAGATGATCAACATCTGATGGTATGACATTTTTTTCCCATCTGCTTTCCCAAGGGTGATAAAGACTTCCAGGGGAAAACTTATGGCGATTTCGTTGATGTTGAAGACATGTGAGTGAGGCTTCCTCATATCAGTGTAGAAACAGTTTCAAATACTCATTGTCACTTTTGATTGAATCACTGGTGAAATGCCCAATGGCTGGGCATTAAAATATCGGAGTGGAAAGCACTCATTATGTGATAGCAGCAGACAACTGTTTCACTCAAGATTAAGATTCCCTTCCTCCCCTCTATTGATCCTCACTGCACAAGTCCATGAGCCTGTGGTGTTGGGAATGAGAATCCATTACCAGGTTCACAACTGATCGGTATGTTCGTTGATCTGTTCCTTTTTCATTAAATCTCTTAAACAAATAATCGCTTGAGTAGTCATAAAACAGAAGCAAGACACTGTGCAATGGGTTTCCTATGTCCCCATGTAGTGTGAATACTCAGCCTAGAGCATGAACTATAGAGTTTCTCTGGGTATGAGAAATCTACCAACATGGTCCACTTAACATTAGACAACTAAAGTGAAAGCACTCTGTTAAGTGCTTCATAAAGATGAGGAGCATAGCAATGACCTGAGAATAACAAAGTCTTGCTTATTATAGGCTAATGGGTGCATTCATGCAGTAATAAATGGAAGTGAAAGTGAAAGAGTTAGTTCCTCCATCATGTCTGACTCTTTGTAACCCCATGGACTGTAGCCTGCCAGGCTCCTCTGTCCCATGGGATTTCCCAGTCAAGAATAATAAAGTGGGTTGCCATTTCCTTCTCCAGGGGATCTTCCCAATCCAGGGATCAAACTCAGATCTCCCACATTGCAGGCACATTCTTTTTTTCTGACCCACCAGGGAAGCCTGTAGTAATGAATAGTACATCAAAATTGGTACTTCTTTCTCAGTGATAACTTTCAATATAAAAAATTAAACAGCAAAGATGTTAAAACAACTTTTATGGTGGGAAGGTTGAAGACTTATCTGATGTGAACAGGACTGGGTTGTATATGTGTGCTGTGTTGTGCTACGTAAGTCTCTTCAATCATGTCCAGCTCTTGGCGACCCTATGGATTGTAGCCTGCCAGGCTCCTCTGTCCATGTGAATTCTCCAGGCAAGA
This sequence comes from Bison bison bison, assembly GCF_000754665.1. Taxonomy (NCBI): domain Eukaryota; kingdom Metazoa; phylum Chordata; class Mammalia; order Artiodactyla; family Bovidae; genus Bison; species Bison bison. Next base: position 2,446,302 of record NW_011494772.1, on the reverse strand, counting down.
ATACTGGAATGACTTGCCATTCCCTCCCTCAGTGGATCTTGCCAGCCCAGGGACCTAGCCCACATCTCTTATGACTCCTGCATTGACAGTCAAGTTGTTTTTTTTTTTATACATTAGTGCCACCTGGGTTGTGTATAGATTTACCTATCTGTGAAAAGAAGCAGCACATTCTCTAATTCCAATGTGGCCATTCATAAGAATGATTTTCTGCTACTCTTTGAGAGTGGTGACCAGACTTGGATGTCAGTTCTCATGCTTGGCAACAGCAAGATTTTGAATCATTGCCTGCCTTTACCACTGAGGGGCAAGAGCTCAGCAAGTTGAGAGTGCTGGCCAGTACACAATTAGAAGAAAGTGCTGTGAAGAGATTCTTATGATGCTCTTCTCAGTTTGGTGGAGAGTCTGGGGTCATTGCCAGTGGATATTGAGACAGGGTGTCTGTACTCATTGTTATTAATCGAATTGCTCTTTGAAGGGAAGATTTGCTTTAGAAAGGATTCTGGTCTCTCATCAGCTAAGAAATACTGTAAAAACAATCCAGCTGTACCAAAATAAACATATGAAGGGGAAAAACCAAGATTTCAGGCAGAGCAATTTTGAGTACATTGATTTTACTTGTATTAAATCCATTGATTCATTGTATTTTTATGAAGCATCAATTATATTTAGGGGTTTCCCAGTTGGCACTAGTGGTAAAGAACCCATCTGCAAACACAGGAGACATAAGAGACATGGGTTCAATCCCTGGGTCAGAAAGATCTCCTGGAAAAGGAAATGGCAACTGATTCCAGTATTCTTGCTTGGAGAATCCCATGGACAGTGGAGCTTGGTGGGCTACAGTCCATAGGATCGCAAAGGGTCGGATATGACCCAAGCGACTTAGCAGCACACATACAATTATGCTTAGATATGAAAAGAAAAGGCAATGGCACCCCACTCCAGTACTCTTGCCTGGAAAAGCTATGGACGGAGGAGCCTGGTAGGCTGCAGTCCATGGGGTCGCTAAGAGTCGGATACCACTGAGCGTCTTCACTTTCACTTTTCACTTTCATGCATTGGAGAAGGAAATGGCAACCCACTCCAGTGTCCTTGCCTGGAGAATCCCAGGGACGGGGGAGCCTAGTGGGCTGCTGTCTATGGGGTCACACAGAGTCGGACATGACTGAAGTTACTTAGCAGCAGCATGAAAAGAATGGGAGTGAGAAGACGAAAAACATACTGCCTTCAAGAAATCTATACAATTTTTGATATAGGATACACACAAAATAAAGTGTATAAATAATATTTTATTATATGTTGAGTGTATATATATATACACTCAACACAGATATAGCACCTAACTTAGCTATCTACCATATTGTGACTATCGTACATAGTGTTATAATGAACACAGCGGTACATATGTCTTTCCAGTTAGTATTTTCATTTCCTTCAGATAAACAAATGTATGTGAATGTAATGTACACATAGTGAATATAGCCAACAATATTATGTACCAGCTTTGTACAGTGACAGACAGTAACTGATCCATTTCATATTTGAGAAAATATCAAATCACTATTGATATACCTAGTAATATATACCTGAAAGTGATATAGCATTATATGTTAATTATAATTCAATAAAAATAGGGTCTCAAAATTAAGGATCTGTTTTCCTTCTCATCTTGTATATAAGAAACATTACTCCAAAACATTCCTAGGCACCACCCAATTTCACTGAAATGCTATTGCTCTCTGAATCAGCAGGGTTGAGTAAGCCAAAGCACATAACAAACACAGCTTTTATAGAGTTCTCTCACAGTATGACGAGAATGGGAAGCACTTTAGAAAACATCTCTATAGAAGTCATTGATGTTATTTGGAACATGAGATAACTTTTATTCAACAGTCAGGTCTGCAGTCTTTGTAATGTGAACATATTTAATTGTTTTAGTAAACAAAATCCATCTTCTTCCTAAAGTTATGGTTTATGTTTCAATACATGCTTAGAAAATTTGAATAATTTATTGCACAATGGTGAAATACTGGGGAAAACTCATTCCTACTACAGGTAAAGACTGACATGAATAGTTCAATCACTTTAAAACAGGACTCTTGGAATAAGAATTACTAGAACACATAAGAAAATCCTCCTCCTAAAGGGTTGATAATATAAAAAAAAAAATTTCTAATCAAGAACTGGATTTTGGAGATGGGGTGGCAAAACGTAGATTCACTTAGTAAGAAATACATTCACTTTGCAGTTAAAGAGTGACCACTATTCTAGATTTATACTATCCTAAGTTTTGTAAAGTAAAAATGTATTGCTGTGTTATCTTTACTCTTTACCTCCAGTCAAGGATGGAAACTATGAAGATCCTTTTGGATAGCAAAAGAAGCAATGTCTGGGCAGGGGGAGAGAAAGACAGTATTAATCAAGACGAAGAAAAATTCTTAACTATTCAAGATGTATGCCCCCATTTGTGGTATCCAGCTGTCAGCAGAAGAGCAAGTTCTTGGTGACTATAATATCCCTGAAGTAAAAGTAATACATAAACACCTTGTCATTTATGTGGCAAAATAAATGTTATGTAAACCAGGAGTTAAAAGATCTTTTTATATATATATATATATTTTATTTTTTAACTTTACAATATTGTATTGGTTTTGCCATATATCAACATGAATCCACCACAGGTATACACGTGTTCCCCAAAAGATCTTTGAAAGAAAGATTTTATGAGCCCTCTCCTTTTAAGTATATTAGGTAGAAGAATGACCTCATTTTAGAGATGAGTAAACTGAGGGCACATAGTAATTAAAATATTTTTTCCCTCTTTTTGCACTCATGTGTGTGTGCTAAGTCACGTCAGTTGTGTCCGATTCTTTGTGACCCTATGGACTGTAACCCACCAGGCTCCCCTGTCCCATGGGATTCCCCAAGCAAGAATACTAGAGTGGGTTGTCATGCCCTCCTCCAGGGGATCTTCCTGACCCAGGGATTGAACCCGCATCTCTATGTCTCCTGCAATGGCAGGTGGGTTCTTTACCACTAGTGCCACCTGGGAAGCCCCTTCTGCACTCATATACTCCTATAAACTAACAATAGATGGATGATAGGGTAGTTCATCTTACATCCTGTGATCCCTCTCTGGACTAAGAAGAAAAGGATCTGAGACTCTGTACCCATAGAGTACAAGTAAAGTGACAAAAAGGACCGTCTTTCATCTTACAACTGTGCTCTGACTTAAGAGACTACCTACTGCAAGGGAAAAGTCACTAAACACTGTCACCCAAAATTTGTTCTGCAGCACAATAATTGTGCCCCTAGCCCCCTCCCCGCCCACACCAGACTTCTGGTCAACTGTGTTTCAACAAGAATGCATACTTTCATGAATGTTCACTGTGAATATTAGCATATTTGTGATACAAAAATATGCATATATTTTCTTCTGCGGTTCAAGTTTCACCTGTGATATTCAATACAGCATTCACACAAACTAGTGATTTTTCCTTTCTGTGACTTGTGCAATAAGAGTATTTATCCCCTCACTCTCAGATCAATTCTTATGCATTTTATCTTTTTAAATTGAATGTGGGCATAAAGAGAACGCTGTCTTGATATAGAGTTTTATAAAAGCAACCTCTATTCTCTTACAGAATGATAAATTCAGAAATTTAATGGACAGATAAAGAAGCAGGCATTTTAAATATGCAAAGTATAACCATGTGAAACATTCTAATATTCATTCCCAACTGAATTGTCTGAACCAAAAAGAAATATTTTCCAATTTAATAGTTCATGTTACCCAAACGTTAGCTTGGCATTGGCAGATAGTTGGCAGTTTATGTAGAAAATAAGAAGCAGATCATTTCTGTTTGTTAGGCTTCGATTTCTGCCTGTGTGAATTAAACCCTAAGAAAAGGCAGCAGTGCTTAGTATATGCATTTTGTAAACTTTTATATTGCAATTTCCTAGGGGCTCAGGTATTTATTACTGCTACAGTCAGTACTTAGTTACAAGGATATAATAACAGATAAATATAATAACATAAATATATGTTGAACATTCACTATTATTAAAGCTATTATGGCTCACGGAAACAAATGGAAATACAAACCTCTGCATTATTTTTCTAACCACCATAACTAAAGAGACAGACTGCTCTTCAGTATGTGTGAAATTCCACTTTAGGTTCAAGCTACTACAATTTCACAGTTGAATCTTAAGAACTGTCACGGAGCCCCATTGAGTAAATCTCATCTTTGCATGTATTCAAGGTCACTATTGAATGTGACTGCAATGAGATTCGACACCTCCGTTTATTTGTCAGGGAGTGGGTTTTAAATTTGAACAGACTTTAATTGTGTTTATTCCATAGCAAGCTGGGGTGACTTCTGTCCTGACCACTTGTCATAACAAAATTTCCACTTTTAAAACACAGTCTTTCAGCAATTCTACTCTTTGATCAGATTTCCAATGTGGCATTCTGACAGATATTGAATTTATATCTTGCCACATAAATACATATAATACAGGTTTCTCATTTCATGTGATTTCTTTCTGAGAAGATAAGAATATGAACATTTATTCTATTAGAGTATATGTAAAATGCTTATTCAAAAATGAATCTTAATACCAGTTTCCAGGAATTTAAAATAGCATATAAAGAAAACTTTCTCACTCTGTGGTCAGAAAATGCTCTATGTCAGATATGTAGCAAAAGTCACTTCTTGAACAGTACAATTGATGTAAACAGGACTGTCATTAAGAATAACTAGTATTGGAACATTTATTAAGCCCTACATTATTACCAAATGCAATAAAACTTAAAAGGACAGTTTCCTTTTCAGTGTCAAACATTAAAGAATTGCAACTTCTTAATAATATTATGGCCAACATAATTTTACATATTATAATGTTGATTCCAATGAAGCTGTCAATTCATACTGATTATTATTCCTTTTTATGTGTTAAGAAGGGCCTAGACTGTTGCTTTTTGACTATTTAATGTAAATTGGTTCCTACTGCACTGCAATTACAAGAAAAATATTCAATTCCTATTATTCATTATAAAGTTTTATGTTGGGCTAATAAGTAAACAGTGAACTGATGAGTGAGAAATCAATAAACTCAGGATTTCAAGCATTTTTGATTGCATAGATAAGTAATAATAGAAGCCACAAGTCATTCTCTATTAACACATTCTAAGAGTATTAGCTTCACTCTAATCTCTACTTTAGTAATTAAATAAGATATTGTTAGCCCCAAATGTCTCAATATGTACACTTAATTTCACATAACACATTTTATATCCCATATGCACTTATTCTGTGCAAGTTTGTGATTTTTGAGCTATATATCATAGGACCTAGAAAAGGAGATGATACTGGTACTTAAACAGCTTACAGTTTGCTGAGCAATAACCTAAAACTATAAAAATAATACTTCTTTCAAAATAATACAGTACTAAGTCCCAGATGTGTTGCACATATAAAATGCTTTGGCAGTGCACAGAAAAAATTATTTCTAATTGATTTCAATAAAGCAAGAGGAATTATGGAGAAAGTGAACATTTAAGCACTGTATTAAAGGATGGTTTAAATTTATATTTAAGAGAAATATACAGAAATTTATCCCAGGCAGCAGAGGTGGCATTGGTGAAGACATGGAAGAAGAAAGACATGGCACATATATGGGTAATCGTGTGTGTTCAAACTTAAGATGCACAGTAAAAGATAGATTTGAAAAGATAGGTCAAGATCTAGAAAAGCAGAACAACACTGTAGGAAGAATGAACTTATTTACAAGGCCAGATTGCTGAAGAAGGAAAATCTGGGTAGGCTGTTTGACACAGTGGAAAGAGTACTGCACTTGGAGCCAGAAGATGTGCGCTGCAGTCATCTCAGAGATACGGACAGGGCCCCTAACCTTTTCAATGCCTCAGTTCTGGTCTGTAAGATAGAGCAACCCAGGATCCTGTGAGAGGTAACTGAAAGAATAAAGGTTTAAAGTTCTCTGAACATGGCATGAAGAAGATATATCTCAAAATGTATTAGAGCTTAGCCTTAAAACACTTGAACTGGCCTGTAGGGTATGGAATGACTGAATTTGGGTTCAGAAAGATGCTGGGGTTAATTGGTCCTAAGTCTTGGGGTTACAATGGGAAAAGAAAATAAAAGTACTCCTATAGTGTGTCTACAAAGCCTTTAGTCACTACAGTGTCATGTTGTTTCAAGAGAGGTAATTTGTTATTCATTATATTTCATATATTGCCATTTGCAATGTTTTACATACTTTTACTGCTCAGCCACCAGGGCTCCTCAACAATGTTTGACATATTTTAAAAATATAAATTAGACTGTATTTGAGATTACCCCTACTACTGCCTCATGTTATTTGATCCAGCTTCAGAATGCATACTGAGCTCAGAACCATGGTTGGGAGAAATGCCAAGATTAACCACGTTCTTGATGACCCTGGCCAAAGCTATATGAAGCAGAAAGAAAACTGATTATTGGGCAGTCAAATTATAGCATGAATAATAATTAATCAAACTAGTAAGGGTATTTGTATTAATGTCAAATGTGGCATATAGAGCTGGTAGGGGGAGAAGAGGGGCTTCCCGGGTTGTTCAGTGGTAAAGAATGCCTGCCAGTGCAGGAGCCACAGGAGACATGGGTTCGATCCCTGGGATGGGAAGAAGGAAATGGCAACTCACTCCAGTATCCTTGCCTGGGAAATCCCATGGACAGAGGAGCTACAGTTCATGAATTAGCAAAGAATCTGATATGACTGAGCTACTGAGCACACACATATATACGGGGAGAAGCAGCAGAAAGAGAAAATAAAGACTAGGTTTGCTCATTTACATTAATGATTCAGTAGAATAAATATGGGGTTTCCCTGGTGGCTCAGTTGGTAAAAAATCCGATTGAGCCATCTGCAATGCTGGAGACCTGGGTTTGATTCTTGGATTGGGAAAATCCCCTGGAGGAGGGCATGGCAATCCACTCCAGTATTCTTGCCTGGAGAATCCCTGTGAACAGAGGAGTCTGGCAGGCTGCTGTCCATCGGCTTGTAAAGAGTTGGACACAACTAGGCAACTAAACACAGCACAGAATAAAGATGAATGGAATTCTGGAAGTGAAGTCCCAAAGTTGTATTGGACCTAGACATGTCTCCAACTTTCTGAGCTGCATTTTCGGCAGGCCTTGTGACCAATAAGAATTGAGATTTCAGTATCGTTACAGAGATAAGCTTTTTCTGGTTTTCTGTCAGGATTGGTTTCATGGATAACATTCTAGTCTTCTTTATGACCATTGTGGTTTTTTTTTTTTTTTTTCCAATAAAACCTTAAAGATTTTATAACCTTAAATCTCCTTAGCAAAACAATGCAACCAACAGCAAAATTACAACTCTTTCAACAAAATCTATTTTATTACGTATCATGAGTGACAGAATTGTGATGTTACCAGAATTTCCATATAACCTGCAATTAATCTAATCAATGGGTAGACCCATTGAAGTACACGATGCATGCTAATATGATTTGTCATGTGAGTTGAAGTAGATCAAAATATGTAGCTTCTGTGGTATATAATTCTCTAAGAATTAATATGGTTGTTGAGTGGATTCACGTAAGAGGATGTACTCTACACTTGCTTTCAGAAATGTACATATCAGGGTCTCTCAGTATTGTAATGCATAACTATAAACCTTCAATCTTTTGAGTGCACAGAATCAGATAGCTTCAGTTCTTAAATACCATATTTGATCAAATCTAATGTTGCCATCATTTGCAAGATATAGTATGTATGTATGCCCTTCTCAAATTCACCACAGCCAAATATGGTTGTAAAAGCCATCTTATTTCAGAAATGTTACTATGTGAAAAACTGTATATCTTAGAATTGTTGGAAAAGTATGTAAATAAATCATCAAGTTACTCAACATGTTCATTCTGATGATGATTAAAAAATACTCATCCCAAAGAATGGGCAAGTTTTCTTGTCCATTCAATATAAAATTAGTAAAACAGTATCATTTCTACTATTAAATGAATGTTACTTCCTACTTCTACTGATAGTTTTTGTCAGATTATTCATATTTTAATAAAATTTAGAACATATACTTTAATTTCCACTAAATTATAATCAACTCACTCTGCTCCATATATCAAATTTAGACAGTCTCTTTTACAACTATTGTTTATCTCACCTATGTGTTACTATGGACTCTTAGTTATCTCTTATGTTGTATAGAAAATTAATCATTGTGCACAAAGATTTTGTCACTTAAGCATTCCCATAACTCTTTAACGTCCATGACTTTTAACTCAAAGAGTTTCAATGATTCATTTTCCTTTTATGGTTAGAGAAACAATAAAGTTTCTACAGTTGAATTTAAGCTGTTTTATTCTATAAAAAATGAAATAAAACTATAGAGTTTTTGCCTCTCTTGATACCTGGTACTATATCTGTATGATATCAAATTCTAAGAAATTTCAATATTTTAACAATTGACACAAGAAACACTAACTTCAATAGGAGTTTTCTTAATTTGAAAAGGGAAAACAGTTTTTAATCTAAAAATTTTGAAATCTTGAAACAGAAAAAAAAAAAAGTCCACAATGTCAGAAGATATTACAATAAATAAAGCAACTCAATTTTTAAGAAGTATCTTTGTACATACCTTAATCATACTATTAAGAGGATCTTTCTGACTAATGTTTAGTCTAGTGTGTAACTCAATTATCTGTACACATAGAGAGAAAATCATGTGGATTTAAAAAGGTATATTCTCTGTCATCTTCATTCACTTTGACTTTAAATTTATTATTCACATATGACTTAGTGGCTGTAAAATCTTCAGATACAAAATGTGAAAGAATCACTTTGCTGCAACTTTGTCTTTATTTCCTATTAGACTTGAAAAGACAGTATTTTTTTTTCTATGAAATGTTTTTCAGAGCCCTCAAGCCAGTGACAGTATGACAAATGAGGGAAAGATACACAGCTCTGTTAAATCTCATCTTTGATAAGCAATCCATGGGACTCATGGTTTGAATCTATAAACTTCAACAGACTTCAAATTCTTCATTCAAGCATTCAATGTTTGATTCATTGTTACTTAGTTATTATATAATAATGAGGCTGATTAGAAGAGCCTGTCAAATCTGTGAATTGTTTGTGTGAATTTCCAGCTAACATAGTCTAGTATTAGCTCTAAGTAAACTGGTGCTTAGGGAGAAATATTGCTGTATTTTCATATTTAAACTACATTAGGTATGTTAATATTGCTTCAAATTATATAATCATACTTTTCTGCTAAAGTATGGTCTTGGGTTAAATTAAAACTCTATAATACAATCAAGTACAATTTCAAATAAATTTATATTACTGTGTTATCACATTAGGATAACATGTGCAGAAGAAAATGTACAGAACACCTAAGTTATACATCTTTCAAAATCCCATTTTCCCCCCTTTGAGTGAAACATTTGTTTGGCACACAATACAGGAAATTGATATCTAATCACAGACCATTAATACACCTAATTTGTCATACTATGTTTAAATTACACAATGTTATATTACCAAATGAAAAGAAATTTTGAGCAGATACATAGATTTCAAAGTACTACAGTTCAATGCTTAATGATATGGACCTCCTGAAAGATAGATAAGGCTTAGAGTAAGATTGTAAGATACCTCTTATAATAAGAGACATCTAAGCTGAGTCTTGTGACAATGGGGTTATGGTAAGATATTCAAGGCAGAGTATCAGGTTATGTGAGGCCCTAGAAGTGAGGAACATAAAGTTGGGATTGAGAGCTTTCATCAGTGTACTGCTGTTGGAGTTTGGATTGAAGGCAAGAGTGAAATGTGAGGATGTAGATTTAAACATAGATGAGATCAGGACATTGTAAGTCATGCTATGGATGGTAAATTTTATCCCTAAAGTTCCAAGAGGCCAGTAAGTGATTTTGAACAGAAAAGTAACTTGGTTGGATTTATAGTTTTAGAAGACTGCCTGTGACATTATTTGGAGGATGAGTTGAAGTTAAACAAGATAGACAGCAGGTTGCAGTAAATCCAAGTAAAAAATGATAAAAGACAAACAAACAACAGCGTGGATGAAGAAAAAAGAGGTTTGGGCCATTGTGTTCAACAACAGCTAAATGAGGACTGCAGTGATACAAATCACTGGGGTTTAGAAGATTCCCACTTGTCTATTAGACATAAAATGCCTGAGGTGAGAACAAAGAGGTAGACAGGAGACAGCACAAAGATGATCCCTATCATCTCAGGGTTATTTGTTGAGCTCCTGAGGACCAACGTCATTTCTATATCATTAGAATTAATAACCCTGAGGTGACAACTGGCTTTACTTCTTAACTTCCCAATCTAAAGCTTTATACATGTGGCCTCCATAGATAAACTCAGCCATTAATCTTTATGCTTTGATAGATAGCTACTTCTTGTCAGGAGGTTCAGTGACAAAGGTCAGAGGCCAAAATGTTCTATCTGAATATAGTCTCTGAACTATATCATGTGCTGCTATCATAAGATGTCACTTAGCCATAAGTGAAACATACTTTTGGCATTTTATTTTTTCCTAAAATTATCCTCATCTGTAATGTGGCAAACATTTCACATATGTATGTATATATGTATACACACACACACATACACACACACACACACACAAAAGGAATTAAAAAAAAAACAGAAAAATAGCACAGGAGAAGACATAAAGATTTGAATATCCATTACTATTTTTTAGTATGTAACATCTAAAGATCATCTGACAAAGGGTGCGAGATTGAAATATGTCCAAGACAACAAATTTAAGACTAGCTGAATGCTCTTCTGAGTTGATGGATGAATATATTCAATGAATATTCAGTTTAATTAAATAGTAATGGGATGCAACCAAAACAGTCATGTAATCAAAACAACAAAACGCTGTTTCAACAGATTCCTGAACTGGCTATTTTTAACATGCCAAATTTATTTCTCATTGGTTTTCTCAGTATAATATGGTAAGCAAACACCTCCACATTTACACTGAATTTTTCATAGAAACATAAGGTAATATTAATTTCAAAAAGCAAACCAAATGAAAAACAAACCTCTAGTGGGTTTTGTCCTTCCCATGTACCTCAAATAGTTTTTTTCTATACAAATATCTGTAGCAGATTGGTGATGAGTGAATTACAGAAACGTTGATATATTTGAAGAAATTCACTTTAAAAATAAGAGTTATAAAAGTATTTGAGATTGTATTCCCAGTATCCAATTTATTTCATCAGTATGTGGTTATCTCCTGGTTCAGACATTTTCACCTGGGAATATAAATGTGGCTACAGTGAATTACTATACTTGATCATCTATGAGGACATGATTATCTATGAGCAAGAGATTGTCCCTGGACATTTCACATCCTTTTCTTTTTGGTATTGCTTATTCTGTTCTATTGTAACTCCCTTCCACTTGTAGCACACAAATCTGATCTTGAAAAGTACAAAATAAATAAAATTGACAACAGGAAGTTTCATAAAAATGATGCAGATAAATTAGTTCATGGTTTCTAAACAAAAGAGATGAATGTGAATTATAAATGACAAATGTAATCAGAAATACCTCAAAAAGCAAGTCCATCCATTTATGCCTACTGTCTTGCTCATTCTTCAGTGTTTACCACTTATACTTTTGGCGATAGTAATTTATTTCGTTGGCACTGAAAGTCATTTTGGTGACAACTGTGCTTATACCACATGGCTTTTTACTATCTTTATTCAAAAAATAGCTAGGCTTGTCATAGACTTTCTGTAAATATAATGCAAATTATTGAATAAAGTAGAAAAATAGCAAAAATCAGTAAAATCTGTTAAAATAGCCAGTAAGAAAGAAATTACTATTTGCAATTTAGAGCTTAATCATAAAACTTTAAAAATATCATTGTAAAAAAAATCATTGTAGAAAATGAAATCATTTTTGTTCATATTACAAAATTACTTACTTTTTTCATACATTACACAATACAATTTTACATAAAAAACACCTCATGTCAAAGTATATTTAATTTTTGGCAGAAAACCAGGTTTGTCTTGATTTGATGAAATTTAAAAATTAAGATTTACTTTATCAATATTAATTTTATAATATAGATCTTAGAAAATCAATACTGAACTTTGAAATAAAAATTATGCAGTGGAATGTCATTCAAAAGATATATGTGACATTAAAAAATTATGAAAAGTGGTACGAATTGGCAAGGACTCCAATTCCACAGTAAACACACTTAAATGGAAAACTGTCCTTATATATAAAATTATAAAATTCAGACTTTACAACCATAGCAGATAAGGCAAAACTGAAAAATATACTTTTTTCTGCAATTTTTCATGTGACATGGCACATTTCTAGCAGAACTCCGAGGTTTCTGTGGTGAACTGATTCTGCCAAACTTCCCTTTACACCAGGTCGTCTATCCCTGGGGTAGCACGGAACATGTGGGTTTTCAGTATGGAGCATGGTTCATGGCAATGCACGCTACTGTACCTCTTATAAGAAACAGTAATCACATGTCATTCTGTGATCTACTGCTGTGTTTTGCTACCGGTTTCATAAATAAAGTTGAGAGGTCATTTCCACCATAAATTTCTGTTTGTCAGATATCTTCAGTCAAAAGAAAATATGTATTGCAAGATGGAAGGCCAAAGTTAAACACAAATTTTCCAAGGTGATCTTTTATGTATCTAATGCTGGTCAATGTAATTGTGAAATTAGAGACTGTATCAAAATTATTTCTGTTATAATTTTGCAAATGTGTTTTCAGAAAGCATGTAATCAGATACCTTTGTGAGAGATTTTACAAAATCCTTTGTTGGATAAAAACATGTTGCTTTTTATAAGAGCACAAATTCACTTAAAATAGAATGCCAGAGATTTGAGAACACTGACATAGTAGTAAATTAACTGCATATTTCATGCTTTTAAATTTACAAACTACAGATATTTATCAAGATATATTAGTTTGTATATAGAAAAAAATAATGCCCTGGTAATATATCTGATGGCAAGCATAGTCAATGGGATAGAATTCATATCATTTACTAGGTTTCCATCAATAAAGATGAAAAAGCAGTTGTCAATAAAATGCTAGCACATGAACTTCAAGTTTCTAAAAAGAATGATTAGGTTCATGTTAATTTATTTATGCTCCATAATATTTTTAAATCAACCCAATCAAAACCAAATCCAATAGAAAATTGCAGAGCTTTAGCCACTAAGTTGGCACCAACTACAAAATTTAACTGCTAGAAGAGATTGAGAAATTCTATTTTCAACTCCTAGGGTCCAGCCTATCAAGATACTGGATTAGGATCCCTGTTAATGGTAGAGAAGACCATTGCATAGTCATCTTGCTCTCCACCACCAAGAACGAGAAACATGAGAGGCACAGAGTATGGTGGGATGAGCAGTCTCAGCTATTAATATCAGAAAGACTCATTCCATTTCACTACTCCACTCTTCTCCATGTGTCTTGGAAAGTGACGTACTGTTTAACCTCAGTTTCCTCAAGTGTAAAATTGAGAGACTAATGCTTAATACATAGAAGAATGTGGAAAATTAAATTTGAAGCTATGTACAAAATGCCTCTTGGAACACATGGCAAGAGATTGAAACAAACTGCTGATAATAGTTATTAATATGATGACCCTAAAGCGAAAAATTTGAGGTGGAAGAAGTATAGGGTCACAAACCCACACCTGTTCAAATCTGCTTTGTGTCTTTAGAGATAGGTCTTAGAGAATAAACCTGGAAATTACTTTATATCAAAGACTGTATCATACAATGAAAACAGCAAAAAAGGAAAGACACATCCAAGACAAAATGCTACTCAGGAGACTGAAAATTCATTCTGTGCTCTGCTCAGAAAATGTCACATCTGTTGAGTCCTGAAAGGCTGGACAAGCTCCTGAAAACTTTGTATTCTCCTACCAGCCATCATATGGGCTTCCCAGATAGCTCAGTGGTAAAGAATCTGCCTGCCAATGCAAGTGATGCAGAAGATGCAGGTTCAATCCTTGGGCCAGAAAGATCCCCCGCAGGAGGAAATGGTCACCCACTCCAGGATTCTTTCCTGGAGAACCCTCATGGACAGAGGAACCTGGTAGGCTATAGTTCATGGGGTTACAAGACCACGTTCACATGCACACCAGCCAGCATGAAGCACTGCAGTTAGGCTACGCCCATAATCAAACCACATCTGTTACAACTTTCCCATTGCTAGTAGAAAACATCAGGGGGAAAAAAAAAAAAACATCATGGGATCACTTTGATATGGAGCTATCTTGGAATTGTTGCTGAAGTGACAATATTTCCTCCAAATTCTGCTTAATTCTAGAGTAATTAAAGTCAGAAGACATAAGAAAAGACTGAAAAAAGTGCTACAACAAAGAACTCTTACAGAAATATTTGACTTGGGCCCTTGTCTCTTGTTCCTTTTAAACAAACATGAACCCTTGGGTTTTCCTTTTGAGTATTAAAAGTGTTTGAAGTTGTCATCAAAACATTATGGTACTGGCACAAAGACAGAAACATAGATCAATAGAACAAAATAGAAAGCCCAGCGATAAATCCATGCACCTATGGACACCTTATCTTTGACAAAGGAGGCAAGAATATACAATGGAGAAAAGACAATATCTTTAACAAGTGGTGCTGGGAAAACTGATCAAGCACTTGTAAAAGAATGAAACTAGAACACTTTCTAACACCATACACAAAAATAAACCCCAAATGGATTAAAGATCTAAATGTAAGACCTAAACTATAAACCTCCTAGAGGAAAACATAGGCAAAACACTCTCTGACATAAATCACAGCAGGATCCTCTATGACCCACCTCCCAGAGTAATGGAAAGAAAAGCAAAAATAAACAAATGGGACCTAATTAAACTTAAAAGCTTTTGCACAATGAAGGAAACTATAAGCAAGATGAATAGACAGCCTTCAGAATGGGAGAAAATAATAGCAAATGAAGCAACTGACAAATAATTTCATGTCAATATATGGCAAAACCAAAACAATATTTAAAGTAAATAAATAAATAGAACTAAAAAAAAAGAGAAAAATAATCTCAAAAGTATACAAGCAGCTCGTGCAGCTCAATTCCAGGAAAATAAACGACCCAATCAAAAAATGGGCCAAAGAATTAAACAGACATTTCTCCAAAGAAGACATACAGATGGCTAACAAATATATGAAAAGATGCTCAACATCACTCATTATCAGAGAAATGCAAATCAAAACCACTATGTGAAGTAAGCCAGAAACAAAAACACCAATACAGTATACTAACGCATATATATGGAATTTAGAAAGATGGTAACAATAACCCTGTATACGAGACAGCAAAAGAGACACTGATGTATAGAACAGTCTTTTGGACTCTGGGAGAGGGAGAGGGTGGGATGATTTGGGAGAATGGCATTGAAATACGTATAATATCATATATGAAATGAGTGGCCAGTCCAGGTTTGATGCATGATACTGGATGCTTGGGGCTGGTGCACTGGGACGACCCAGAGGGATGGTATGGGGAGGGAGGAGGGAGGAGGGTTCAGGATGGGGAACACACGTATACCTGTGGCGGATTCATTTTGATATTTGGCAAAACCAATACAATATTGTAAAGTTAAAAAACAAAACAAAAAAAACCACTATGAGGTACCATCTCACGTCGGTCAGAATGGGTGCTATCAAAAAGTCTACAAACAATAAATGCTGGAGAGGGTGCAGAGAAAAGGGAATCCTCTTACACTGTTGGTGGGAATGCAAACTAGTACAGCCACTATGGAGAACAGTGTGGAGATTCCTTAAAAAACTGGAAATAGAACTGCCATATGAACCAGCAATCTCACTGCTGGGCATACACACCGAGGAAACCAGAACTGAAAGAGACATGTGTACCCCAATGTTCATTGCAGCACTTACCATAGCCAGGACATGGAAACAACCTAGATGTCCATTGGCAGACAAATGGATAAGAAAGCTGTGGTACATATACACAATGGAATATTTCTCAGCTATTTTAAAAAATGTATTTGAATCACTTCTAAACAGGTGGATGAAACTGGAGCCTATTATACAGAGTGAAGTAAGTCAGAAAAACTCCAATACAGTATATTAATGCATATATATGGAATTTAGAAAGATGGTAATGATGTCCCTATATGCCAGACAGCAAAAGAGACACAGATGTAAAGAACAGACTTTTGGACTCTGTGGGAGAAGGTAAGGGTGGGATGATTTGAGAGAATAGCAATGAAACATGTATATTACCATATGTGAAACAGATCGCCAGTCCAACTTCGATGCATGAGACAGGGCACTCAGGGCTGGTGCACTGGGATGACTCTGAGGAATGGGATAGGAAGGGAGGTGGGAGGGGGGTTCAGGGTGGGGAACAGTACACCCATGGCTGATTCATGTCAATGTATGGCAAAAACCACAACAATATTGTAAAGTAATTAGCCTCCAATTAAAATAAATTAATTAATTAAAACAAGTGTTTGAAGTCAAGAGAGCATTCTTCAGCTCTCAGTTTATTCTTTTTAAAAAACATTTTTTAATATTTATCTTTAATTGGAAGATAATTGCTTTATAATACTGTGTTGGTTTCTGCTATACATCAACATGAATCAGCCATAGGTATACATATATCCCCTCCCTCTAGAAACTCCTCTTGAACAACAAAACAAGTTGAATAACAATGAGTAACAAAAGAAAATATTTTCTCTTGTGTAGAGTGATCAGGAACAACTTAACCATGTTAGTTGATTCAACTTAGATCATAATGTTATCCACTCTAACTTAAGTCTAATCATGTAGCATCAAATATTTCACAGCAGACCCTAACAACTACACATTTGGAAAAAAATATGTAAGTAGACAAATAGAAAAACAAAAGAAATTATAATATGCATTCGTTTTTAAGGTCGTCTATTTCACTAATGAAACTAACCTAGTAAATATATTTGCCAGATCTGGATTTAATGGAATATAAAAAATCAGAGCTATTTGGTTTAAACAGACTGACAATAATATTCACGCCCTCTAACACAAACCATAATGAAAAGGGAAACTATTCACCCTCTTTTCTCATCAATAATTTGGAAGTTCTGAATATTGAAAAAAATAACTGTGCTTATGTGATATTTTCTGCAACTATCATTAAATGATATGTACCTGGTGTTCTTACCTCTTCAAAATGTATTGACAAACTAAATTGATTATTTTGGTCCTACTTAAAGTCTTTTCATTAAGGCCATGAATTATTATAACTTCTTAAAAAGCTAGGGGAAAGGATTTGATGCCCTTCCTTCTAATGTGTTTCATTCAGTATTTTTAAATTAAGAAATTGATCAACTATTTCTTCCTACAAAAGTATGACTTATTTATATGAAAAGAAAGTGAAAGTGAAGTTGGTCAGTCGTGTCCCACTTTTTGCGACCCTGTGGACTGTAGCCCACCAGGCTCCTTGGTCCATGGGATTCTCCAGGCAAGAATACTGGAGTGGGGTGCTATTTCATATAAGTCAACATAAATATATTTTAGACATTAAGTGGCCCAGGACTTCTTTCATAGGTAATGAAAATGCTTTTGTTAAGTGTAATGTTTGATGCAGTGAACATAAATCTGATTCATTATATTATGAATGGTCAACAATCCCATCTATATATATAAATATGCTTTAGAAAGTAGACCAACTCAGATGATATTACTATTTTAAAAAGGAACAGAGTCAACCTACAGTTAAACGTAAATAAAATCTGTAATCTATGCACTAAAAATTAACAAAGATAAATCATTTCTTGTCAGTCAGAAAGGTAAAGACAAGAAGATGGACTTACAGAAGGACAAAAGGAAAATCGATTTGAATGTCTTAATGAACCATAACCAAATCATTCTATTTCAAGCCTTCAGACAATTAGAAAGTGAAAAAGTTGGATCTGGTGATTGGTGATGCCTGAACTTCAATTTCAGTGTTGACTAGCCCATAAAGTTTTTTTTCCTCTATTTTCTACATGAAAAAAATCAGAGCAATTGCATAACTTTTTTCTAATCTTAACTCTAGCTTTCTCTCTGACTCATCATTGAATAAACAGGGGGGTCCATGGACCAACTTTAGGACAATCTCTCATCCTCTTGAAATTGTATGTAAAACTCTAACAATTCATGCCTGAACATCCTTTGTTCTGGAATTAAAAAAAACACACAGTTTCTAGAATTTAATTAGCATTGATCCCAGCCCGCAAAAGGCAGGAAGTTGAAATGACTTGCCATGTCACTGCAAAAGTAAACTTTAAGTTATCCCAAACAGGGATTTGCTTTTTAAACTAAAATGGTTATGAATATAGTATATTTAATTACTATTGTTTTATATTCTGAGTTTTACAAACAGTCCAGCTACAAGTTTAGAAAAGGTATTTGCAATACTTAAAATACTTTTTTATGTTTTAACTCAACTTTTTGAACAGTATGACACATTAAAAGAAGTTAGGCCACATACCTAGCTATTAAATCTTTCAGAAGAATGTGGTATCACATTTTATTTTATTTTAAATCTTTATTGGAATATAGTTGATTTACAATATTGTGTTAGTTTCTGCTGCATAGCAAAGTGAATTAGTTATACATATATCCACACTTTTAAAGATTCTATTCCCATATAAGTCATTACAGAGTATTAAGTAGAGTTTCCTGTGCTATACAGTAGGTCCTTATTAGTAATCTATTTTGTATAAAGGAATGTGTTCATGTCAATCCCAATCTCCCAGTAGTATCACATTTTAAATTTGCTCTCAATAGCCTTGCGTTGGAGATCTATAAATTCTTCTCTTCTTTATTAACCAGGCTAAATCCCCAACACACACTCTCACACTATCTCTCTCTCTCACACACACTCACACATCCACACACCTTTTAAAAGAAAACAATGCATATTGGGATAGTTGGGCACCCTTTTGATTGAAGTATTAATCAAATATTTTAGTTTATTTACACTATTTACTCAGCAAAGTCCAAAATTTTTAAAAGGTTGGTTTCTTTTGCTAACAATTTATTAAATATATAGTCTATCAAACTGATAAAACTAATTCTGAGTCAAAAGCATTTTTATTAAAACTAGGGACTAACATGAATTGAAAAAGGTTGTGGAAGCTTAAGCCAGCAAATATAAAAAGCACTACCAATAGCCTTTCATTATATGCTGACAAGAGATTAAACCATTAAAATTGTCATAGGATAATAATTCAATTTATATAGAGTCTTCAGCCTTATTTTTATATTTTAAAATTATTATATTTCCATATCTAGAGTATATTCAGTGTTACTGTATGAACTCAAGTCATTTAAATGCCCATGTTTCAATGTTTACACGTACAATATTTTGCCCAACAAAAAACACTTTTTTAAGGTGCTACAATTTAAAGTAAAATAGGTCAATGCAACCAGTGAAAGAAGTGGAAAATACTAATAAGATCAAACCAACTCACCTGAATCATCTCTTGTACATAGATACTTCCCGAAGGTCTGCAGTACCAGACTTCTGGAGGTAAGCTGAAAGCTGAGGAAGCGGCCAAAAACGATGGCAAGCATCCACCTCATGTATAACCAGATTCACTGTTTAAACAGATGAGCTATTTTCTATTACCTCTACAGAACTGAACTTCTGAAATGTGTGTGTGTGTGTGTGTCTTGTGTGCCTGTGGGAGTAAACCTGATTGAAAATTACAGTTTATAGGATTATAATATGCAAAATTTATTATCTGATTGCAGCTATTTTTACATCCACGTGTAGTCTCTGAGAAAGAAAGTTTTCATTTTTTGATCAGTCATGAAGCTAACAAAATGCGGATTACTAGAAGCTCTCACATCATCAAATATTGATTGCCATAACACATCAAAAAGGCAAATGTTGAAACTGACTAATAAGTGAAGCATGGACAGCAGAATATGACTAAGAGAGATCAGAGCACTTGTGTGTAAAATTAAAGAAAAATAATGACAAAAATCTCACAAAAGTAAATTAAAATATTATGAAAAGAGTGCAAGTAAATAATTATAAAAATACAGCACTAAAAAGACAAAATGTATATAATAAGCTTCACACATTGCTTTTGATTAAGAACATATAACTATATGGTAATAAAATAACTTTAGACAGAATCAACACTGTTTTGCATTAGTTTATAATGTTTTTTATTACAAATTATTAGTACTAGTATGTGTCTTACATTTAAAATTACACTGCTGAGTATTGTTAATTCACACTACCCTTTGAAAATAAAGTGATTCATCTTAGAATAATTTGAATCAAAGGAAAATTTAGATTTGATTATTATAGTGCAAACCCATGATAAGTTACTTCTTTGGCCTTGAATAGAACTGAGTGATAACTGTCAGTAGAATTCCTAGCTATAAATTAAAGAAGATTATAATAGTGCTGAAATAAAAGCAGTCAAGCAGAATCTTGTTTCATAAATAGTACCACAAGCGGAGGGCTAATATCACATGTATATTATTGTTATGTCTGCAGTGTTGGGTGATAACGATTTTGACTGTAATTCATGGTGTGTTTTAGCTTGTAGAAGCAATAAAATATTGATCATAAGCATGTCCAGCCATTATTCAGAAGATTAGATCAATTTATGAGAGGCAATAATGTGTAAATGAGTGACCTTCCAATGGCCAAAAGTAATTCCAAGGTAAAACTACCGTCTATCTAGGGCTCCAGATGAAACCTAAGTTACTAAAAGTCAGATATTGGAATAATATATAGTTTTGAGCTCAAATCATATAATAAGTTATTTGGCAACCATTACTCTATAAATATAGCATCAAATATGTTGCCAATCTTTGATAGCATGTGTAGAAAGTTAAACATTATAGACTATTTTTTAAAGATAAATACCTTTTAAAACTCGAAGGAGAAAATAAAGCTAATAAGCTATCTCATTTAGTGCAGTTCAGATTCAAATAGTAAATTTATAAAAAGAAGCAGTTTTCTAAAATTATGAAAATAAATGGAAAAGTTGATTTAGAAAATATACTACTATTACTTCATTTACAAAAATGGAAAAAGATGGCAGTTACTTTCAGAAAATAAAGTGATACAAATGCCCCCAAACATGTTTTGGTTTAGCAAAAATTTAGTTTAAATTGGTTCATTACACAGTAGACTATTTTAAATTAAAATTAATGCACATGTCTATGTGATGCATGCTCAATTATTAAGCCTCAATGGAAGGACAGCCAACTTACTTCTAGTAACAACACTATGATATCTGCTGACAAAATTCATTGTATTTTCTGAAAAATCATAGAAAGTATTTTTGTAGCCTTTGCAAGTTTAACATGATTTTTGAGCCTTTTGTATTGATACCAGAGATTTAACAGCTTAATACAAGTTAGCAGATTAAAAAAAGGGGGACGGGGGGAGAATCAAAGAAATACATTTTCACATGAAAATAAAATTGTGAAATAAAATGTGTCACTCTCATTTTAAAGTAATTTTTGATAGAAAAAGCAAATGATACACTAATATATGTCAAATAGCATATGTTTTAATATAACTTTTTAATGTTCAACATATACTATTTGACATATATTAGTGTATCATTTGCTTTTTCTATCAACTGGGAAAGCCTACAAAAAGACTAAACATGTAATGTTCAATGAAAAAATCTTACTGTGTATCAGTATGTGTATTTATAATGCACTCACAACACAACCCTTGTTTGATTGGATGAAACATGTTAATTTGATCCATATAATCATAAATATTGAACTAAATATTTGTGACATAATTCTAGAAATGTTAAGTCACAGCTGTTTGATAAATATATTAACATTGCTATGGTTGAATTTTTAAAAAGACTTAGAAAATATATGATTAGGTAAGGAAAATTCTATGCAATGAAAGTTTATTATGATTATAAAATTTTTGCTAGAGCCATGCTGATAGTTTTTTCTAAAGTTGTTATGAAATGGTATCTGAGGGAAAACACATACTATTCTGAAATGATAAAATGCTATCTTAAATTAAACATAAAGTATTTTAAGGCATGTGTATATTATAATCTCAATTATAATACCCATTGTCCAGCTAAAGAAGAGGTAGTAAAATAAAGAAGTAGTAAAAGAAAAGAGTAAAAATAGAAACACAAAAGTAGGTTTCTAGACAAGAATCACAGAAATCAAGTAAATCCAGTTAAAAATATGAAACATGATCTTTTTTTTTTTTTCCCTAGCAGAAAAGAGACAGATTTATTCCAGGAGGGAATCTTTCACCTTTCTAATATACTATGTACCTGGAGTTAGATGTATCAAACAAGATTGGAAAGTCCTTTGTGACATACTAAGAGATACAGAATGGACTGACATGGGATGGACAATATCATCATGAATTCTGGAGTCAGACAAACCAAGGCAGTTCAAATCCTGGTTCTGCCAGTTGTTACAAAGAAATTAATTCTCTTTCATAAAGAGTTTTCAAAAATTGAATGAAATCAGTGCAGAGAGAGCACAAAGTGAGTGCTCAAGTAGTGATATCCATTGATGATAAACATTATTTGTTACTCACGAATTAAGGACACAGTAAACTAGATAAATTATAGTCTTATATTTATTATTAATGCATAAAGTTTGTTTATAAGATTTATCAAATGCCAATGTCTAAGCAGTGTAACAATGAAGAGAGGTTATTCATGGAAATGTTTTTTTGGAAAAATGTCACAAACTTGTCATTTAATTATTAATATGAAATTATTTATAATTTAAAGAAAAATGACAAATTACCAGCACATTCAATCAAAATCAGCTTTTAGTTTTCATTTCAAATATTTATTTCTGAAAACCACCCAAATAATCTTAGTCACCTCATTAAAATTACCTTAAATCCTCACTAAATAATTTCCAAAGTATATTTTATCAATCAAAAATCCAATATAGAATAAACACCGACCACATAGCAAATTCTACTATATAAAGACCAGATGAAGAGCAACACACTGTCCAAATATGTTATGGGATTTGGTTTTGTTTGGGTAATTTAACTTACAGTGGAAATATAAATATAATACGGAAGCCCCATTATATATATATGTATGTGTGTATGTATACATATATATATATACTTACACCTAATGTTATAAATATAATAGAATATATTATATAACATATATATTATATTATGCAGGAACACTGAGCAAAAAATGAGGACTATCCAGAGAAACCTGAGACATATGTTCATTTGTTTCCACTGAGTCCACAGGATTTTTTTTTTTTGTACTAAAAGAATTGTATAACAGATAAGCCTTGTCCCCCTCTCCCCTTTTTTTTTTGTTCAGGTAGTTATGTTGAATCATTCCTCATAAGCTTTGTTGTCACATGACTTGGCTTTTCATGTAATATGATACATTTATAATATATAAAATAACATTTTTAGGTCAATGTTTTATGATTTTAATACAGTATTTTCTATATTTTAACTGAATGAATTAAACTGGCTCTTGTGATTCTAATTTTCCCACTGATTTGTGCATTTTGATACTCTATTCATCCATGTTACTGCCTGTTTTTGTGTATTGTGCACTAAACACTTTTTTCAGCATTGATTGAAATTTGACAACTCTAGTTATTTCAACTAACTGTATTAATTAATACTTTCATATTTAACTACACTTTTCTTCCTCTTCTAGTGGCCATTCAATTAAAAATGGTATTATTTTCTAATTTTTATAACTAATAGTGTCATAAAAATTTAATTAAGTCAATTGAAATTCTACCAAGCAAATAATTATTGTAGTCATCTTCACTTTTACTTTTTATTATCTACTTTAATCAATCAGACTGTATTTATAAATCAAAGATCCTCCTATACTGTGTTTTCTTCCTTTCTATTAATAATATTTAAGTTTTGTGGATCTGTGACTTTTACATCAATTAGACCACTCAGGTTAACCACATAATAAATTTAGCTAAAAAATGCCATTCTTGATAAATTATAGTTTCTTTCCATCCATTAAAATCAAAGTATTTTATGATATACCACAAAAGTGAATCAAATTTTGTTTCAATAATTAAACTTCTCCAGAATTGACATGGACTAAACACAAATGGCTACACATTGATAAACAGACATAATAAAACTAAAAAAAATTATCTTCTACCAGATAGCATTTGACTAAACTTTTCTTTGTCCAATTCTAGTCAATATTTCAAAGTTGCATTGTAGGCTTCTCTAGCTTTTTTAGACTAGTAATTTTCAAGGTTTTTTGCAACTAGTATATACTAGTTTTTATATTTATATTTTATGTCTTTTTGTGTTTCTTAACGAGGAAATGCAAAATGATACAAATGGTATATGTGTATAGTTTTCTTGTTGTAAAATACTTCACTAAAAAGCAGTACAAAATTATGAAACTCCTATCACCAAGATACCTGAGAAAATAAATGCTAACTTCTGAGCACCCTTCTGGTTGTTTCATGGCATACTTTCAAAAACTAGAAATCTGGGTGACATATTTATAACTTTAAAATACTCATTGTATTAAACAATCCACTAATAATTATAACAAAATCACCACTCTAGTCTGAAAATATGTCACAGTGCACAATGCAAGCATTCACAATGGTCACTTTTCCCTTGTTTGCCCTAAAGCATTACTGTTTGAGTTTGACTGTCTAATATTTATGACTTATTCTTATATATTTATAAGCCAAACTTGTACATAGTCTGTTCAATTTGCATTCCTTTCCTTTTTTTGTAATGAAGTTGTGTCACATCATCATCTGGGCTTAAAATTATCTGATAATTTTTCATTCATCTATATCACCTGGACCCTTCATGTAGGGCTTCCCTTGTGGCTCAGTGGTAAAGAATTCATCTGCCAATGCAGGAGACTCAGGTTTGATCCCTGAGTCAGAAAGATCCCTTGGAGAAGAAAATGGCAACCCATTCCAGTATTCTTGCCTGGGAAATCTCATGGACAGAGGAGCCTGGCAAGCTACAGTCCATGGGGTGGCAAAGAGTGGACACAACTTAATGACTAAACAACAACAACAGCAACCCTTCGTATTCCAAAAACTCACTAGCAACACATGTTTTCAAATGCCAGTAGCTACTATTCACTGGGCGCCCTCTATAAATGAGATATTGTATTAGATACTTCACAGTCTTTATGTAACCTTTACAATTACACTACAAGGTAAATATTATTTCCTTTAAAAAACAAAACGAACCAAAAAACCACTCTGCATGTTCCCCAAACTCACACATTTCATACAGAATCCAAATAAGCTTGACACTAAATCCAATGCTTTGTTTAATATCATCTAGCTTATTTACTACAATAAAGCAATCTGTTAAAATGATTGATTCCTACATATACTTGATAAATCTAACAAAAATGAAATAGGAAAAAAGACAGCTCTTCTTGAAAGAGGCAGAATGACACAGATAGAAAATGAATTGAGAGAAAGATGAAGTTTAAACCTGTGGTTGAAATTTGAATAAACCATCTACCTTATAATGATTTCATGTTAGTCACTCACTCATGTCCAACTCTTAGCAATGCCATGGACTGTAGCCCACCAGTCTCCTCTGTCCATGGGATTCTCTAGGCAAGGATACTGGAATGGGTTGCCAATTCCTTCTCCAGGGGATCTTTCCAAGCCAGGGATTGAACACAGGTCTCCTGCATTGCAGGCAGATTCATTATCATCTGACCCACTAGGGAAGCCCTTAAAAACCAACTTCCAGACATTCCCAGAGGGTGTGGAACTGCTTCCTTGTACACCCAGAGCACATTAACCGATTTGACCCACATGAACTTGTTCTACCTAAATAATACTTCTGAATCTTCTCTCCTGTCTCCACGAAACTATTGGTTTCTTAAAGAAGTCTTTCCTTTTCACATAAATTTTCTCTGGTCTTTCTTTTCAAACTTAATTTTGTTTCTCCTTTTTCTAGTCGCATTTAATATTTTACAATGATAAAAAATCATTTAGTGATGACACAGACTATTATTTCCAATTAATGTATAAATTATATTTTATGGTTATCTTGACAAAAATAACATTAATATTACCATTTTCACATACAATTCTGATTTCATCAGTCAGATGATATTCTCTCCAATTGTTTCTTTACAGTGAAAACATTACAAGGAAACTACTATTCTATATAGTCAAAATAAACTCTTTTGTAATGTGCGGTAATGTCACAAATTTAAAAGTTCTTATGGGAAAACCTATGTGATTTTGGATTTGACAATGCATTTTAGAAACAACATGAAAAGCATGATCCATAAAGGAAAAAAATATATACTCTGGACTTCATTAAAATTAAAAACTTTGGCTCCGCAAAAAGTGCTAGGAGAATAAATAGATAAGTCACATACTGGGAGAAAATATTTGTAAAAGACAGAACTGATAAAAGACTGTTTCCAAAATATACAAAGCACTCTTAAAAGTCAACAAGAAAACAAACAACTTGATTAAAATATGGACAAAAGTTCTAAACAGACACCTCACTGAAGATGAAATACATATGGCAAATAGACATATGAAAACATGCCCAACATCAGATATTATTAGAGAACAGCAAATTAAGGCAAAAATCAGATACCATTACACAGCTATTAGAATGGCTAAAATCCAGAACACAGATGACACCAAATGCTGAGAAGGAAATGGAGCAACACTGAACTCTCGTTCACTGCTGGGAAGAAGGCAAAATGGTGCATGGACAGTTTGGCATTTTTCTACAAAGCTAAGCTTAGTTTTAACAAAAAAAGTATTTGGTGATGATGCTAAAAATAGGATTCAATGAAATAAGCTTTACACCATTGGCAAGTGAAATAATCTGAGTAATTCATTGACTAGTAGGTTGACTAAGGAGTAACACTAACTTCTTATCAGTATTAGTTGATCTTTGATTATATATCCACTATTTAACACTTAGAAACTACTCCTCTGTACATAATTTTAGTATACTTTTGAAAATAAAGTATTATAAGGCCATTCTTATATTGAATTGATATAAATATTCATAATAATTATTATATAGATTTATTATTAAAAGATTCCAATTTATAATAGACACTTAAATTGATATTATTGCACCAACTTGTGGATAAACAGCACAGTATCTACTATTTTTTTCTACCTAAGAACTTCAGTGAAAAAAATACACAGTTATGCTAATAAAGACATATAACATTAATTTCAACACCATGCAGAGTGCTTAGAAATGTCAACTCTCATTATGGTAGTAGCACTGTAAGTGAATGGGCTTATTTTTCTGATTAATAGATTTCTAAACCTTAGAAAGACACTACTTCTGGAAGGGAAAAAACCATGAGGCTCTGAATGGATACATTTTAATCCTGTTTGTATTCTTATTATACTATCTTTTTCCTTTATGTTTGCCAAGCTTGTGGCTTTAAAATAAGGCACTATTACAAAAACCTGGTTGCCACTGAGTATTTGTACCTTTACATAAAACAGCTTAGAGGAGCATGTGGGCTACATCAGGCTCAATTTCCCTTCATATATCATATTTCATCAATTTGAAGTCATTGTTTCATATTTTGATTCTAAATTTTTACAGTTAATGGCATTTTAGAATAGCTGTGAGCCAGGCAGTGATTTTGATATGATTGACATTGACTGTCGCGCTATTCTTTGGTCAGAACTGTTGACACTGTAGTCATTTCAGTTAAGCTACATTCATTATGGGGATGTACAAATTGAGTTTAATTATAATTTAAAATGTCTTCCCCAATTCCTCTATTGTCAGTAAATACATTGTCAGTAAATGCTATTGTTATTTGAAGCTTAAAACAAAAATTTGGGCATAGATTTAACACTGCTGAGAAAGTATTTATTGTTAGAGAAATGGCCAAAAATCTGTATTTTTTTGTGAAACAAAAATTAAGCTATTTAATAAAAGAAGGAAGAAACACTTAGGTAGCAAAAAGTGCCTGATTCCTGAGATACTTCAAAAGGATTGTTTGTCACCACCTAACTAAATGCATGAGAAACTGTCTATTCCTTCAGAAAGGATGAACGAAACTTGAAAGTATTAAGAGGTTGGTCTGATTAATGCATCACACAGAAATATTCTTAAGACATTGTGTCATGGCTTAATTGGTGGCACATTTTTTTCCTTAAAATGAGATAATAGAGATAGTACTGTCAAGTTACATTTGGAGAAATTCAGATTATTTAAAGAACATGAAATAAGCTATAAATTGTTAAAGATAAATAACACTTCCTCTTCTGAAACTACCTAAAAACCACAATATTCTCATATTAGAAAACAAAAATCCAGGAAAAGAAAAAATGGGTCCAATAGAAGAGACAAGAAGTGATTAGTGTCACAAAGTTATAAGAAAAATCTCTGACCCAGTGACAAGGTGAATAATGACATCATGAAGAAGACCAACAGCATAGGATGTGGGGCCACTACCCCTAGCTGACTACTTATACCATGCTTATGGTGGTAGTTATACCATGCTATGCTTTTGATTGAATTGCATGTCAAGCTGTGAGTCTATAAGAGTAAAACATTAATTTACAGAATGACTATTAACATAGATGGGAAAAATGTCATGTCTTGATTTTATCTTACTTCAAAGAGGATAGATAATAATTTTTTAACTTCTATAGCAGCCTTTATGTGTATAAAGTCTATATAAATAATTTAGAATTATAAACACAAATACTATTTTATATGTGCATTTGTATTTCAATATAAGTAGTTTATATATATACATTCATTCATACATATATGTGTTATGACAATTATTTCATAGGTATGTATATATGTGTATATATATACATATAAAGCTATGTCATATCATTAAATGCCATGTCTTTCAAAATTTGCCCTGTGGATTATTTTTTAGGAAGAATGTCAGTTTTCATACTTTCAAGGCCCACATGCAACTTTTTATGTTAATTTATTTATATGTTCTTTTTAACAGTCTGGGATACCCATTTTATTTACTAATTACAGAATCAATAAAAAAATCATTTTCCAAGTAATTGTCCCATGTGAAAATACAGCAGAGGCTGAGTCTGTTTCTACAACAAAGGAAACAGGTGTGTGAACAGAGAAAAGCTGCAAGTAAAGAGAAAGAACAAATGAATGCTTACTAGGCAATCTGGGGAAAACAGCTGAATGAAGTAAAGACAGTGTCTCTGGCAAATAGAGAATTTTTTACGACAGGCTTTTTCTACCCTCAGGCACAATTACAACAGCTGTACGATATAGCCTCTATCAGTCATAATCTAGAACAGCGCCTCTCTATTAACCAAGCAATAGAGGAGCAAAATTACTTAGACCAGTCCATATGAGACACTCTGTTTGCTGCAATGCATTCTGATGGCTTAATTAGGTGAAGCGTGTGACACATGGGGTTTTTCAAGCCAGGTTCATCACAAAGGCCATATCGTCAAAGCAGAATGGTCCTGGGCTCTACAGCTAGATTACAAAGATGAGCTTCTTCATTGAGTGACCTATAGCTAATGAGGTCTGTTAGTTTGCTTCCATCTCCTTAAACAATTAGGGGAAGCCTTATACTAGTAGACCAAGGCTAATGAAGAGCATGGAACTGAGTACAGCTGGCAAATTCTCTCAAGATCTCATCTCTAGTTGAGTGACATTCTCTTGAAAATAAGGAATGCATTTTACTTTTTAAAGCATTTCTTCTCTTTAGACTCGACACTTCTATTTCCAATAGAAATAAGATTTCCAATCCTATTTAGCACCCACAAACACACAT
The DNA here is from genome assembly GCF_000754665.1 of Bison bison bison. Taxonomy (NCBI): domain Eukaryota; kingdom Metazoa; phylum Chordata; class Mammalia; order Artiodactyla; family Bovidae; genus Bison; species Bison bison. The sequence goes on along the minus strand of NW_011494772.1, from coordinate 2,416,448 downwards.
ATATAAACAACAAGTAAACAAAGGTCACATCATGAAACCAAATGACATACAGTCAAGGAATATTTTAAATGTGCTTGTGTCAGTGAAGTGAGGAAAAAACCTGAGAAACACAATTACACTAAGAGAATAAATCATATATACTAGACATCTTAACAATGATTTATTCCATAGTTTGATTGCATTATTGATCTTATGAACACTAACGTGTTTAATTGTCCAAAAAAGTTTGAATGGCATTAATATCCGTACAAAAGATAATGGTAAATAATGTACATATATGCATATATACACAAGTGTATACATGAATGGTGACTTTAAATAGCATTATAAAGTCATTCAACTAAAGTCCAGCAAAAAACATAAAGCAAATATTGCTTCTAAAAACCAAATGGAAGTATACCTGAATACCTTTTCTATTTGATCTTGTAAAACAACTGTATATTGTAAGTCATCAAACAATAAATACACAAAAATAAAATCACCTCGTAGCATGCTCCTGTCTGCCTAATTTCATTAATGATGTCACCATCGGCCTATCTTCCAACAATGAGTCTTGAAGTCATTCGTGATGCCTCTCTCTCCTTCTTCTCCTCACTTTCTATCATCACCCAGTTTTTCTGACTCTACATCCTACACGTTTTATTTTCAAACATGTCCCTTTCCTATCTTTGTTGTCTGTATAGTGAGGCATCTGCCATAGTTTTAGCAATCTCTTCCTCTTGCTAATTTATTCATATATAAATAAACATTCCATGAATAATTTCTATACACTGCTTCCATTTTTTTGGTTATGATAATAATTCTAAAAACCCCCAACAGTGCTTTCCTCTCTTCTATTATAATGATAATTTATAATTGAAAAATTAGATGTACAATTTTTTTTTTTACTATTTTTTCCTTTACAGAGAAAAATAAAGTAAGAAGATACAATGCTGGTTTATATTTACATTGCTTCTTCCAACCTTAAAAAGTACTGTGTAGTGTTAAAAGTCAAATAGGTGTTGAATTAATAAATAAAAATAAAAGAAATAATTTGATGATAAATGAAACAATTAGATGGACCAACCACATTTCCACTGAATTACAGTTAAGAAAAAAAAATTATTTGGCTACTTCCCACCTTAAACTCTCCCATCAGCTCCCTTTTGACCAGAGTTTATCTTTAAAACTGCTTAGCTCAGTATAAAATGTTCCTCAAGATTTGAATTTCAAATTACTCTCTGGACTATCTGCAAACATCCCTTAATATACATTTTTCCTTTCTACCAGCCAAACAAGAGTTCTCACAGTCATCGTGACTCTGTCTCCTGGCATGAGCCCCAAATTTTCTTTCCCCACTCAGAGAGAACTCCTAAAACTCAGGTACCTACCCCATAGTAGGAACTTAATTAATGGACTGTTTTTGTTCACCTGCTTCGTGAGGTCTTTCATGAGCTCCTCGAATTGTTCTACAGATAACCTCCTCCTTACTTATTGGACATGTCTTTTTTTCCCCTCAATGGCACTTGTAATTAGCTACTGTCCCACTATACCCATACAGTTCAGACTGGGCCAGTGACATTTGATTTTAGACAATAATGAGATTATCATCAATGTTAGTAAGAGCAACTCCTTATAATAATATCCAAATTATTTGATCATTTAATCTATCATTCAGATAAAAATAACACGGGATAATTCTGACATTCTTTCTGAGGGGTAAACTGACATAAGGAAAGAAGAAGTAATTGGACAAAGTAACATAACTAATACATAGCAAAGACACGGTTCAAATACAGTCCTTCTGAGCCAAAGGTCACCTTTTCTCTGCTGTGAACTTTTGATGTTCTTGATGTTTCCTGAGTTGTCCTTCTTCTCTTCTTTCTTTCCCTTCTTTCCTCCTGTCCTTTTCTTCTTTCCATCCACCCTTTCTCTTTATGGGTGTGTTCTTCTATTATTTTTAAACAAAATTTGAAAAGCAGTATACAAAAAATATCTGGTTTATTTAATGATTTTCTTCTAGTGTTCTATAATGCTTATAGAAATGTGTAAAATTAAGTTTTTATTCTATTTAGTTTGTAGTGACTATTGGTTTTAGATATCATATTCATGCATAAGTCATAAATTCATACTTTGTCTTTTTACAGTCCCTAACAGATCTGACTTACCCACTACCAATACAATATTGTAAAGTTTAAAAATAAAATAAAATTTAAAAAAATAAATAAAATAAAAATTACAAGGGGGAAAAAAAAAATAAACACAGTGACAGTGTCAGCCAACAATTCAGCTGGGGCTCATGAAAATATTTCATTCATTTGAAAATCAAAAGAAGAAAATAAACATTTACAGTCAAAGATTATATTCATGTTGATGCCAACACAATTTTAATAAACAGTGTTTTATGCTCTTTCATGGCAAAAAACTCCACAAAGGCAGAAGTAGCTATGGCTACCATTAGTCATAATGCAACTCTGATTCTTAGCCTTTTTTTCAGAAAGTTTACATAACTTATAAATTATTCTAATTTGAATATAAATTCCCAGCCACTTATGTCTGAGACAATACTTTATTAAGACTGGGACAAAGTTTAGGAAACCTTTTACCTATTAGGCAAAACTAAGTTAGAATCTGTAAAGACATTTTTAATTATACAGGTTAATTTTCACGATTGATTTCCTCAGTGGCTATTTTCTTGAGCTATTGCCTCAAAATTGTATTTTTCAAACTATAAATAATATTATAAGACAAAATAGCAAGAAACGTAAGTAAAACAATGCAAAATAAACAGCATTAGCCTTAAATTTGTTCTCCCAATTCCTTGCAATATATATAAAATAAATATCTTCAAATATTTTCATCTCTTTATACAGATAATAAGTAGTTTTGAACCTGTTTATTATATCAACCTAAACTTTGTCAAAAGCTATAGTTCTTAAATATTCTGTGTACTACATTAATAGAGGGTATTTGTAAAACTTCTGGTTCCTTGGGTCAAAACCAGGCTCTCTGCTTCAGTGGTTCTATTATGGGCCATTGGCAACTTTAGTTTTAATAAACATTCAAAAAATATATATTTAAGAAAAAAATATACGGAAAACATATTGAGAAACACTTTTCTGGTCATACAGATTTACTAAGTAGCATTTATAATCAACCCATGTTTTTAATAGTAAAATTTCTATCAATGCATAATTGGAAGAGGTAAATAACATTTTAAAGTAATTTTAAGTCTGAATATTTTATTCTAGTAGAAGAGACAAGCACCTTTGTAAATTTTTAAAATTAATTGATACACTTCTGAATAGTCAGTGCAACTTTAAAAAAAAAAAAAAAACTACCTAAGAACAAGCAATGCTATAGTCTCCAAATAATATATACATTTTTCTTATCAATTTCCCATGGCTACTGTGCTATAGAAACTAATAACAACTTTTGAAAAAAAAATTGTGGATAAAACCCTTTGTGGAATGCATAGATGAAACATTCTTAGTTAAATAAATTAGTCAAATAAAAAATGTTTAAAGATTCTATCATATTTTAATTTCAGAAACTGATGTATAGAATGGTCTTATGGACTCTGTTGGAGAGGGAGAGGGTGGGAAGATTTGGGAGAATGGCATTGAAACATGTATAATATCATGTATGAAACGAGTTGCCAGTCCAGGTTTGATGCAAGATACTGGATGCTTGGGGCTGGTGCACTGGGACGACCCAGAGGGATGGTATGGGGAGGGAGGAGGGAGGAGGGTTCAGGATGGGGAACAAATGTATACCTGTGGCGGATTCATTTCGATATTTGGCAAAACTAATATAATATTGTAAAGTTTAAAAATAAAATAAAATTAAAAAAAAAGAAACTTACTTTCTTTTTTCTTTTTTTTTGCATTATACAGAAGATTTTTAAAATCTGAAATAATCCCTCAAATCTATTCAAAATCTACTGGGAATTTAACACATAAAACTAATCACAAAACTTAGGGAAGCTTTGGAGTTGTATGTACATACTTCCTATTATTTCTAGAATTTTGTGTAAAGAATTATTTCATTAACATTTGCAATTTATCCATGGATGATTCAAGTCCAGATAACACTTAGCTCCTTGCCATTACCATCCTTTGACTAAAGCATCAAGGAACTGCAGTGGTGGTGGCTGGGGATGGGTGGATGGGTGGGGAGGGTAAGCAGTGAATCATTTCAGACAATTTCACACTCAAGGCTTGTTGACATGAGGCCGGGCAAAGGAAATAACCCTGTCAGCACCTGCATCTTTAATGAAGGACAGCACTGCTGCACATTCAGAGAAGAGAGAGGGAAAAATAAATCACATTTAACTCTAAAGTGGGCTGTCAGATGTATTCAAAGAGAAATGCAACCCTGTGCACTTTCCCATCCTCACATATCTCCATTTAAAATCTTACAATATATACTTAGAATTCAACATTTTCATCATTGATGTTCTTCCGATTTTCAATTCAGCCAACTATATATAAAATGTATACTTTTAAAACATATCATTTAACATTTGTTTTTTATTATCTTTATGACATCCTTTGCAATCAGAGGTAGATATTCAAAATGGAAGATGGGTAACTGTCAGGGTTCTTCATAGCAGAGATTAAATAAACATCTGGCCTAGCCCAGGTAAGCATGCCTCAAAAGATAACCACAGTTGATTTAAGAGTTTTTTATATGTGAGTAAGAGATGAGGAAAATTGAAAAGATGAACATCTAACTGGTTTTATTACAGAGTCTTTAATGGGCTCTCTATACACCAAAGGCAGCAACTCAAACGGGCAAGGGACACTCATTCCTAGGATCCACCTCTTAATTATTCCATTTCTTTTAAAATGGGTTAAATTTTCACCAAAAAGAGTATTTTTTCATTTCAAATGGACATGTAATTTCCAGTCATTTCTGATCTACCAACCACTTCACAGACAATATTTTAAAACATAACAGTTTTAAAAATGTATTATATAGGGGAAAAAATAGAAAAAAACAAAACAAAACCCTGAGCTTGGTAATCTATCAATTCAAGCATTCTTTTAATATTGAATCACACCTAGTAACCACATCATAGGATTTCCCTGGTGGCTCAGTGGTAAAGAAAGAATCTGCCTGCCAATGCAAGAGGTGCAGGTTTGATCCCTGAGTCAGGAAGATTCTCTGGAGAAGGAAATGGTAACCCACTCCTGTATTTTTGCTTTGGAAATCCCACGGACAGCAGAGCCTGGTAGACTACAGTCCATGGGGTCACAGAGTTGAACGCAACCTATCAACTAAACAACAGCAAAACCTCATCACAGTGTGAGTGAAAACCTCTTTATTATGTGACAATGAAATAATCTTCATTTTGATAGCTGTCTTCATAGCTTTTTAATTAGGCATCTTGTACCCTGAGGGATCTTGTTCTGGTAGATGCTCTACTCACAGCTCACCAAGTTATATTCTAAAGACCATATACGCCTCCTTAGTTTTTTAGAAACATGGTACTTTTTTTTGTTTTGTTCTACTTATCTGACTTTTGAAATTAATTTCTTATGAAGGAGGATATTCTTTCTTAAGGGAAAGATTAGAAGCAAATCAGCTGAATGAGAAACTGCGTTTTGAAAAAGTCACTAGTATTCAGTCGTCTGTCTTTGATCTTCTGAGCTATGTTAAACTCAGTTCAGGTCAAGGGCCTCTACTGAACATAATAAAGCTGGAACAGCAACAGGAAGAATCAGGATCTCACTTCATGTGAGATCTCACTTCACTTTAATGTAAAGGAGGAGAGATTTTGAGACTGAGGACTCCTTTCAATAGATTTTCTAATCTCCTTAGCCTGAAACCAATGTTTCTGGATGGAGGCAGTTAAAAAAATCCACTCTGCAGATGTTCCTTTTCAAAGCTAACAGTGTATTTCTTTTGACAGGTAAATCACTTTGAAATAATTCTTGAACTCTCTGGTCCTGGACAGGAAAGACATTTAGGTTTATAAATCCCAATTTTGGGGGTATCCTTGCTTCTCTTCAAGGCATTGTCTCAAAATAGGCCTTGAGTTTCTAATCTGTATAACATATTTTTGCTAACTGCTAGCCAATTGATCATCTATGTACCTGATCTATAGATTGTATTAAATAAACTCATGCATTTTAAGCTCTCTTTAGTCTTGAAATGCTTGCATGTAAGATAGTAAGTTTTGATAAATTTTGGAATTAAGTGTTCAAGTTGATATGTCTTCTTTGAATTTATATATTTTCTTGACTACAAAGGTAACTCTATGTTACACAGATAAATCTTACACCCATTACGTACCATATACTTTGTACACACAATCTATATATGTAGAAGTAATCTACATATCTAGATTAATAAAGATGACTAACACCACACTAGACCATTTTGAGATTTGATTACCTGGTCAAAAACTATATTATGGGCTAAATTTATTGACCTGGAGCAGTTATTAGCTGATAAGGACAATTGCATCGACACTATACCTGAAACTATAGTCACAGCTTACAAAACACTTTCATATAATCTTTTTAATCCTGATACTTTGAAATACAACAAACTATTTTATACTTATATTTGCATTTTAATACACTTAAAAATGTTTAACATTTTTTCATATTGTCATTTTTTGATTTGGATTCATTCACTAATTTTAGTCAGTACTCAGCAAAAGAATGGCAAGATAATAGAATGGACAGGTTAAAATGAAAAACTTTAGTGGTTTAGTAGTAATTTCAGAGTGTCACTCTAATAGAGTACAAAGCAGATAAACAGACTTTGCTACAACAGACTTTAACTTTGCTATATACTTCCACCCTCTGGAAATACTTTTAACAGATCTAAATACACTTTTTGCTCATAACTCTTTATTTCTAAATAAATATATCAATTTTAACCCACCAGGAGAAAAATTCAAATTCCAAGATTATAAATATTTGAAAATCTGATTTGTATGTGGATATGCATGATAAGTTACAAATAGTTATGAATATTAAAACAAGGAGAAAAAAAAAAAACTCAGGCTTCACATTTTGGTTTAATAAAACACCAAATGTCATTATTTTATAGATAACTTGGCTAAATTATGATGATGTATTAAAGTATATCCAAGTTAACTGTCATTTCCCCATAGTTTTAACTATGAGGAACATTGACATTACATTCTGATTAGTGTGTTAATACATTTTTCTTTTTTCCTCTACCTTAAAATGGAATTTAATCAAGTTCCTACAAAAGAGCTTAAGGAAAGCTTTATACAGAACCATTAATGAAATTATGATATCAAGGAACAAGATTTCTAACATTGTGAAAAACAACAGTAACGACAGCAGCAACACACAGCAAGTTGCATTTTTATTCTGACATTGTTCCACCTGTGAATTAGCATATCACTACTCCAAAGGAATTTCAGGTATGTTTCCCTTTTTCTGATATTTCTTTCCTACTGTACTAACATGTATAGTGACTTTGCTACTCTTTTTGTGTCACCCACACAAGTACTTTGTTCCCAACTATAATTGTTCTTCCACTACTCTAACTCACTTAATAATTTTTAACACATTTCAGTAACAGTAGATTTTTGTGAATCTTCTCAGTTTCTCTAGGAAATTAACAAAGTGCTGTATACTCAAGAATAATATTTGATTTCTGAAATTTCTCAGCACACACACTTAAGAAACCATTCACTCAGACTTACAAGTTCCAAAGAAAACAAACAAATTCAATTTACAACACATAAAATAAAAATGAACTTAAAGCAAAGAAGAAATGCTGATCAAGGTTTGATGAGACAAATGCATGGCACTTACCTGGAATAAGCTGTGCCAGGAACAAGTGACTTTTTGACAAGCTGAGGAGTGATATTATGGCCAAAAAAGGAGCATGTGTCCATTTCATCTTTGTCCCTTCCTTGCATTACACCCAGCCAGTTATACAGATATGTTTTATCTAGGAGGAAAAAAAAAAACAAACAGAATTGTTTTCATGGTTAGCTATGTTGAGATAGAGATAATATTAAAAATATTTTGTGAAAAATCATAGTGCAAATGCCTTTAAAATGTCATTTATCAAAATTATAAAACATAAATAGTTAAAATGAATACAACTTATACAAAGTGTATTTTGGGATATACCTTTTGAGCAAATATAGTACTTATTAATTTTGAAAATTCATTTTTAGCAGATATCAATAGCAAATGATTCCTTGGTTTTCTCTATCCTTTAGGGGATGACAGATCAGTGTTTCTGATTTCCTATCACTTGATACAGAATGCTCTCATCAAGCCTAGAACCTCTACTGTTATTCATTCACTAAATAAATATTTACATGCTGTTCATAAAAAGCCAGTCACTATAATTTTTGAGGACACAGCAAAAGAAAAATTAAAAAAGGAACTAAATTCTATCTTCATTCAGGTACATAAATATAATGTGAGGCCATTTTAGTTAGTTCAGTCGCTCAGTCATGTCCGACTCTTTGCGACCCCATGAATTGCAGCACACCAGGCCTCCCTGTCCATCACCAACTCCTGGAGTTCACCCAAACTCATATCCATTGAGTCGGTGATGCCATCCAGCCATCTCACCCTCTGTCGTCCCCTTCTCCTCCTGTCCCCAATCCCTCCCAGCATCAGGGTCTTTTCCAATCAGTCAACTCTTCACATAAGCTGGCCAAAGTATTGGAGTTTCAGCTTTAGCATCATTCCTTCCAAAGAAATCCCAGGGCTGATCTCCTTTAGGACGGACTGGTTGGAT
>NW_011494772.1:2398270-2407487 GCF_000754665.1 Bison bison bison | reverse complement strand
TGAATGTTGAGCTTTAAGCCAACTTTTTCACTCTCCTCTTTCACTTTCATCAAGAGGCTTTCTAGTTCCTCTTCACTTCTTGCTATAAGGGTGGTGTCATCTGCATATCTGAGGTTATTGATATTTCTCCTGGCAATCTTGATTCCACCTTGTGCTTCTTTCAGTCCAGTGTTTCTCATGATGTACTCTGCATATAAGTTAAACAAGCAGGGTGACAATATACAGCCTTGACGTACTCCTTTTCCTATTTGGAACCAGTCTGTTGTTCCATGTCCAGTTTTAACTGTTGCTTCCTGACCTGCATATAGGTTTCTCAAGAGGCAGGTCAAGTGGCCTGGTATTCCCATCTCTTTCAGAATCTTCCACAGTTTATTGTGATTCACACAATCAAAGGCTTTGGCATTTTAGTTACATCAATTTATAAACAAATAAAAAAAAAAGAACTTTTATAGCTGTTCTATTCTAAACAAGGCACTGTGTATGAATTGTGAAGGGCCCAAGAAACACCAGATAGTGCTTGGTAGAAAACAGTATGGAGAAGGAAATGGCAATCCATTCCAGTGTTCTTGCCTGGAGAATCCCAGGGATGGAGGAGCCTGGTGGGCTGACGTCTATGGGGTCACACAGAGTTGGACATGATTGAAGTGACTTAGCAGCAGCAGGACTGGTGCTGAAGCTGAAACCCCAATACTTTGGCCACCTGATGTGAAGAGTTGACTCATTGAAAAGGACCCTGATGCTGGGAAAGATTGATGGCAAAAGGAGAAGGGGGTGGCAGGGGATGAGATGGTTGGATGTCATCACCAACTCAGTGGACATGAATTTGAGTAAACTCCAGGAGAGAGTGGAGAATAGGAGAGCCTGGCATGGTGCATTCACGAGGTCACAAAAAGGCGGACACAATAGTGACTCAACAACAACAACCACAACAACAATATGTGTGTGTATGTTTTTCCCTAATAGTATATTGGTGCATTCAGGGAACTATAAGAGGGGCTGTTTAGCTTGTGATATTAGCCAGGATATAATAAGATAGCAAACTGAAAAGATAAAGAAAGGTAATGAGGAGCCAGTATAGAGTTTAACGATAATATGATCTAAACCACACCTGTCCCTAGGTATCCACAGGGGATTTGTTCTAAGAACCCCCATGGATACCAAAATCTGCAAATGCTCAAGTACCTTATAAAAAAAATGGCATAACATCTCCTGTATTTTAAATCATCTCCAGATTACTTATAATTCCTAATACAATAAAATGCTATGTAAGTAGTTGTAAATACAGTGTAAATGCTATGTAAATCACTGCCAGTACACAGCAAATTCAAGTTTTGCTTTTTGGAACTTTCTAAATTTATTCTTTAATATTTTTGATCTTTAGTTTAATCCAGAGTTATGGAGTCCATGGATATGGGAAGATCGACTGTATTTAGAAGATAACTCTGAGAGGAATGTGAAGGATAAAGAAATTATGAGGGAAATTAGCACAGAGGCCATGCAGAAATGTATAATGGATGCCTACAAAGGACAATGGCAGACAAAAAGGAATATATGCTAGTATAGGGGTGGGAGGCAGGTAGGTGACATTATGCAAATACACTTTGTGGAACTTGGCAAATGATTAGATTTGGGAGATAGGAAGTGGAAGGACATTTATTCATTTATTCAAAAATATATCTATAAATCTATTGTAATATAAAATGTAATTTATTCCCAAAGAAAAATAAAACTCTGTCACTCATTTTTGTGACATTCAGAGTTCCAACTAGAAAAAAGGATGACAAACTTCATTCTGTCAGTTTATCTGCACAAAGCTATCGTCAATCTGCCTATTTCAGCTGAGCAGTCCTTACTTTATTACTTACCAGCGCAGAGTTAATTGCCAAGTTTTCCTTGACAAAGCTGCCTACTCCTCCTGCCAGTCAGTTGCAATCATCTAACCGTACTGAAGATATCTGAGGATTATTTCTTCCCTCTTAAAAATTCTGCAAGCAACTACTGTCTGAGCTAGAACTCTACCTCCAAAGAAATATTCTTGATTACTAAAGGTTCATATTTGTTGTCTTATCTTCCTTGTTTGGGGCTTAATGTCCTTGTAACTTCCTTTTTTTAGTAATATTGTTATTGGAATATAGTTGATTTATTTTGCAACTATTTTTATTCTGGTATATCATTCATAAATTATATACCCACATTATCTTTCACACATCATTTTTCTTTCTTAAGAGTCAAATGAGACCAGAAAGTAGATTAGATTTCTATAGATAGCACAAGCCTAGATGTACACTTCTACTCTTCAATTCATGCAGTTGTTAGTTTGTCTAGAGGCTCTTTTTCAGGGTTATCCATTGACTGTTTTGGCTTATAGTCGCATTTTTCACAATGCTCACATGGTCACAATGTGACCATGATTAGCTCTTCCAGAGATAATGTGTAAATACAAAGCATTCTTCTAGGGGGTTCCCTGGTGACTCAGAAGGTAAAGAATCCACCTGCAATGCAGGAGACCTGGTTTTTATCCCTGGGTTGGAAAGATCCCTGGAAAATAGAATGTTTACCTGCTCCAGTATGTTTGCCTAGAGAATTCCATGGACAGAGAAGCCTGGCAGGCTACAGTCAATGGGGTCATAAAGAGTCAGACATGACTCTTGGTTGAACTCCTATAAGTTACAGTAAGAGGCAGATATTTATTTCAAATTTCTAAAATGTTTTAGGATGTTGTTCAGTTACTCAGTCGTGTCTGACTCTTTGCAACCCTATGGATTGCAGCATGCAAGACTTCCTTTTCTTTCACCATCTCCCAGAGCTTGCTCAAACTCAAACATATTTTTATCATCTAAGAACAATTTTGTGAATTTACATAGTCAGTGGCTAGTATTATAATATGATTTTGAGTTAGGACTCACAAATCCAAAGTGGCAACTGCATTATTCGCTACATTCACACATCACAATACATTGAAGTTTTGATCTTCAAATCTTCTCTGAAAAGGAAAGTTCAGTTCAGTTCAGTTCAGTCAGTCATGTCCGACTCTTTGCAACTGCATGGACTGCAGCACGCCAGGCCTCCCTGTCCATCACCAACTCCCAGAGTTTACTCAAACCCATGTCCATTGAGTTGGCGATACCATCCAACCATCTCATCCTCTGTCGTCCCCTTCTCCTCTCAGCTTCAATCTTTCCCAGCATCAGGGGCTTTTCAAATGAATCAGTTCTTTGCATCAGGTGCAAAGTATTGGAGTTTCAGCTTCAACATCAGTCCTTCCAATGAACACCCAGGACTGATCTCCTTTAGGATGGACTGGTTGGATCTCCTTGCCATCCAAGGGACTTTTAAGAGTCTTCTCCAACACCACAGTTCAAAAGCATCAATTCTTCGGCGCTCAGCCTTCTTCACAGTCCAAATCTCACATCCATACATGATCACAGTGATTTTGGAGCTCCCCCAAAAATAAAGTCTGACACTGTTTCCACTGTTTCCCCGTCTATTTGCCATGAAGCAATGGGACTGGATACCATGATCTTGGTTTTCTGAATGTTGAGATTTAAGCCAGCTTTTTCACTCTCCTCTTTCACTTTCATCAAGAGGCTCTTTAGTTCTTTTTTGCTTTCTGCCATAAGAGTGATGTCATCTGCATATCTGAGGTTATTGATACTTCTCCCAGTAATCTTGATTCCAGCTTGTGCTTCATCTAGTCCAGCATTTCTCATGATGTACTCTGCATATAAGGTAAATAAGCAGGGTGACAAATATACAGCCTGATGTACTCCTTTTCCTATTTGGAACCAGTCTGTTGTTCCATGTCCAGTTCTACCTGTTGCTTCCTGACCTGCATATAGGTTTCTCAAGAGGTAGCTCAGGTGGTCTGGTATTCCCATCTCTTTAAGAAATTCTGAGTTTGTTGTGGTCCAAGGCATTGTCAATAAAGCTGAAGTAGATGTTTTTATGGAACTCTCTTGCTTTTTCAATGATCCAGTGGATGTTGGCAATTTGATCTCTGGTTTTTCTGCCTTTTCTAAGGCCAGCTTGAACATCTGGAAGTTCACAGTTCATGTACTGTTGAAGCCTGGCTTGGAGAATTTTGAGCATTACTTTGCTAGTGTGTGAGATGAGTGCAATTGTGCAGTAGTTTGAGCATTCTTTGGCATTGCCTTTCTTTGGGAAAAGGAAAATACCCTGAGGTAAAATATAAGCTTAATAGAAAATACAATTACCCCTTATTTAAAATCACACCTTTTGACAAAGTAATGATAGGACAACTGATGCTAGTGAAAAATGTGATGGAATTGTGCATAGATTCTGAGTGTTACAATATAGTGAAGTCAATAACCACAACCCCTTATAAGAGCACCTCTACCCTTAGATGTGTGTATATATATACACTGCCCACTGTCAAGGGATTAAAATGAAAATACACATAGTTTTTAAGTCAAAAAACTATAATGATATGATAAAAAAGGAAGAAGCTATTTATCCCTTTCTGTTGTGAAATACTACACTAAATATGAGATTACAGAATTATTTAGTAATATATATGCTTTGAAACATAATTTACTTGTGAATGATAAGTGTATAGAAGTAATATAGTGCAGTGTTTTGTAAGCTCAGATCATAGAATCAGGCTATTCAAGTGTGAATCTCAGCTCCACAGAAGTGAAATTGAAGTCGCTCAGTTGTGTCCGACTGTTTGTGACCCCATGGACTGTAGCCTACCAGGCTTCTCCGTCCATGGGGTTTTCCAGGCAAGAATACTGGAATGAGTTGCCATTTCCTTCTCAGCTCCACAACTCAGATGTTATTTGATTCTGAACAAACAACTTAAGTTCTCTTAGTTTCATCTTTCTCAAATATAAATAAAATATGAAATAGTTGTAATAGTTACAATACTGGATGAGCTAATATGCATGGTGTTATAAGACTCTGCTTCATCAATTGATACCTACAAATATTAACTTGAAATTGCATCCAAGAGGTTCCCAGTGATGATGAACCCAATCTTGGGTGTGTATTTACAGGTTGCTTTATATTTGAATAGGTTTTCCAGATGGCTCAGATAGTAAAGAATTTGCTTGCAATGCAGGAGACCCCGATTCAGTCCCAGGGTGGGGAAGATCCCCTGGAGAAGGGAATGGCCATCTACTACAGTATTCTTGCCTGGAGAATTCCATGGACAGAAAAACCTAGTGTGGTACACTCCAGGGCATTGCAAAAAGTTGGACATGACTGAGTGATCAATATTTTCACTTACATTTGAATAGTGTATGTTTTAGATTTAATTAGCAAACATCAGTGGTTTTGATTTATTGTAATGAACTCTTGGGTGGCCATGCATGGCATGGCTCATAGCTTCAATGAGTTACTCAAGCCCCTTTGCCATGGACAAGTTGTGAGCCATAAAGGGGAAGATGATATCTATATATGATAAAATAAACAGACTTAAAGTGTGCAAGGTTCAAATTTGACAAACATAGAGACGCAAATGACTTCCACCCCAACCAAGATGCAAATGATTTCACAGGGGCCTTGATATTGAAAGTTAATGTGTTACATACATATGCTGTATATATGTACATGTTGCTAATGCAGATTTTCAAATAAGAATAAAGGTAGTAGGCTGGTCTATACCCTAATTTTAGGAGGATGATTACTTCAAAGAGAGTTTTCAAAAATATATTTTGAGATAATCATGTTCCCCTGATTACTAATGACATTTCTTAGAAAGTAAAAATGTTTCATAAAAATTAATTTTGGAAGATGCATGGCTCAACAATATAAAATCATTTATTTATGCACACATTTTGAATTACTTAAGAGAACATGAACATTTCCTCAGCTTATCAGTGCCTAATGATGACTTTTTTCAGCTTCTTCTAGACTTCATCATAGGTAACTTGCTCCTCCTCCTCCCCATCTTTCTTCTCTTTCTTCTTTTTCCTTTTTCATTTTTAAAGAGACAGAAACTGTATTTACTGAGGCTTTCTTTGTTATAAACCAAATTTATTTTCTAAGCTATACTACTTTTGCTCCAAAGAATCAAAATATTTTTGGAGTCTTGTCTTCTCAGTCTTTTCATTTTATTCAGCTTAACTTTCAACTGATTATCATCTAGTAAGTCAAAAGTTAGGGAAAAGTTAGAAATTTTCAACAATACAGTAAAATCAATAATTGCTGATTATTTCTCTTTGATAAAAGAAATAATGATAAGTGAAGGAACAGTTGTTTCTCAAAATGGTTTGTCTTTGTGTGATTAATGGTCAGTCAGAAACCCACATGTGGAATAAAGAGATATTCTCCATGTGCACAAATAGAAGAGATGAAAGCTTGGTTTAAGAATTTGTTGTTACACAACTGAAAAAACTGGTTAAACATATTTGGTGAGAGGACACACTCAGTGTGTAGATAAATGCAGCTACAGTGAAAGGTTTGTGTAAAAAGGTAAAAATAAATAATACATAATATATATGTAGTAGTTCAAGATTTACTTTACTTTTTTTATTAGCTCATCAGATTTAATATTAGGAAAGTAAGTCATAAATTCTACCTTCACATGAGAATAGAAATCAGATCTTTATGAGACTTATCTGCATAAATGCATGTAGTTAGAAGTGAACTGGAATAAAATCCATTATTTTTCTTATTACAAAATTAAAATGTCAAAGAATTGTAGTCTTGAATGTATGACTAATTCAAGGCTTTTTCTTATCCACAGTGTGATGACATAAAGGGAGATGAAGCTTGGTTACAGTTAAATAACTTGGAAATGAAAGTGAATTAAGACAAAAGAAACTGTGTAGAAAATTATTAATATGCTCTAGTAAGTATGGTGAATAGGATCTTACATAAAAGTCTACTAAGTGGATGAAAAGACGGAATACATATTAAGACATTGCAAATAAAAGGCAATGGAATTTGATGCTGCACAGCACACTGGAAGTAAAAAAAAAAAAAAAATGATAAATGTATAGTGCTATTCCTAAAATTTCAACTTAGAAAACAAAAGTTTAATAAGATGTGTATGTGTATGTGTGTGTTATCTTTGTAAGTGACACGATAATCTAGTCTTACTCTAGAGTTCTCTAGAATGATATGTGTATATATATGCTGCGGCTAAGTTGTGTCTGACTCTTAGGGACCCCATGGATTGCAGCGCATCAGGCTCCTCCATCCATGGGATTTTCCAGGCAAGAGTACTGGAAAATTATATATATATATATATATGGAGAAGGCAATGGCACCCCACTCCAATACTCTCTCTCTCTCCATATATATATATATAGTTTACCCTACTAATAGGTTGCTCTTTGACAGTTAGTGTGGGAGGTCCTAAAAAGGCAGGGCATTTTCTTTAATTTCAAGATTCTTCAGGGCCACAGCTCCTGCCCAGATGCCCAGACTGAGCTGGGACGTGTCCAGACTCACCCCATAGTCTCCAAGAACCGGTTCAACATGACCACCAACTCGAACCCCATCTTCCTCAGCCTTAGTGGACGCAGTGCTCCTTCTTCCTGTGCCTGCCCTCCCTAGGTGGCCAAGAGGAGCTACCCCACTTCCGAGGTCAGGGGCAGCGGCAGAGAGGAGCAACTCCACATCCAAGGAGTGGCAGCTGCACGGGTGCAGGAGGGCTGAGAGGAGCTAATCCACATTCAAGGTCAGGAGGGGCAGCGGTGAGGAGATACCCCTCGTTCAAGGTAAGAGCAGCAGCTACGCTTTGCTGGAGCAGCCGTGAAGAGATAACCCACGTCCAAGGAAAGAGAAACCCAAGTAAGACGGTAGGTGATGCGAGAGGCATCAGAGGCAGACACACAAACCATAATCACAGAAAACTAGTCAATCTAATCACATGGACCACAGCCTTGTCTAACTCAGTGAAACTAAGCCATGCCCTGTGGGGCCATCCAAGATGGGCGGGTCAAGGTGGAGAGGTCTGACAGAATGTGGTCCACTGGAGAAGGGAATGGCAAACCACTTCAGTATTCTTGCCTTGAGAACCCCATGAACAGTATGACAAGGCAAAATGATAGGATACTGAAAGAGGAACTCCCCAGGTCGGTAGGTGCCCAATATGCTACTGGAGATCAGTGGAGAAATAACTCCAGGAAGAATGAAGGGATGGAACCAAAGCAAAAACAATACCCAGTTGTGGATGTGACTGGTAATAGAAGCAAGGTATGATGCTCTAAAGAGCAATTTTGCATAGGAACCTGGAATGTTAGGTCCATGAATCAAGACAAATTGGAAGTAGTCAAACAGGAGATGGCAAGAGTGAATGTCGACATTCTAGGAATCAGCAAACTAAAATGGACTGGATGGGTGAATTTAACTCAAATGACCATTATATCTACTTCTGTGGGCAGGAATCCCTCAGAAGAATTGGAGTACCCATCATGGTGAACAAGAGTCCAAAATGCAGTACTTGGATGTAATCTCAAAAATGACAGAATGATCTCTGTTCATTTCCAAGGCAAACCATTCAATATCACAATAATCCAAGTCTATGCCCCGACCAGTAACGCTGAAGAAGCTGAAGTTGAGGGTTCTATTAATCATTTGCTCTATACAGTCAGCAAAAACAAGACCAGGAGCTGACTGTGGCTCAAATCATGAACTCTTTATAGCCAAATTCAGACTTAAATTGAAGAAAGTAGGGAAAACCACTAGACCATTCAGGTATGACCTAAATCAAATTCGTTATGATTATACAATGGAAGTGAGAAATAGATTTAAGGGACTAGATCTGATAGAGTGCCTGATGAACTATGGAATGAGGTTCCTGACATTGTACAAGAGACAGGGATCAAGACCATCCCCATGGAAAAGAAATGAAAAAAAGCAAAATGGCTGTCTGGGGAGGCCTTACAAAAAGCTGTGAAAAGAATAGAAGTGAAAAGCAAAGGAGAAAAGGAAAGATATAAGCATCGGAATGCAGAGTTCCAAAGAAGGGCAAGGAGAGATAAGAAGGCCTTCCTCAGAGATTAATGCAAAGAAATAGAGGAAAACAACAGAATGGGAAAGACTAGAGATCTCTTCAAGAAAATTAGAGATACCAAAGGAACACTTCATGCAAAGATGGGCTCGATAAAGGACAGAAATGGTATGGACCTAACAGAAGCAGAAGATATTAAGAAGAGGTGGCAAGAATACACAGAAGAACTGTACAAAAAAGATCTTCACGACCCAGATAAACACGATGGTGTGATCACTCACCTAGAGCCAGACA
>NW_011494772.1:2397472-2397953 GCF_000754665.1 Bison bison bison | reverse complement strand
CTTCCGATTCTCCAAGCCAGGCTTCAGCAATATGTGAACTTCCAGATGTTCAAGCTGGTTTTAGAAAAGGTAGAGAAACCAGAGATCAAATTGCGAACATCTGCTGGATCATGGAAAAAGCGAGAGTTCCAGAAAAACATCTATTTCTTCTTTATTGACTATGCCAAAGCCTTTGACTGTGTGGATCACAATAAACTGTGGAAATTCTGAAAGAGATGGGAATACCAGACCACCTGACCTGACTCTTGAGAAACCTATATGCAGGTCTGGAAGCAACAGTTAAAACTGGACATGGAACAACAGACTGGTTCCAAATAGGAAAAGGAGTACGTCAAGGCTGTATATTGTCACCCTGCTTGTTTAACTTATATGCAGAGTACATCATGAGAAATGCTGGGCTGGAAGAAGCACAAGGTGGAATCAAGATTGCTGGGAGAAATATCAATAACCTCAGATATGCACATGACACCACCCTTATGGC